>NW_026691673.1:0-58108 GCF_020826845.1 Diceros bicornis minor
GCATCCTCTCCTGAGCTAATGACAAAGGTGGATGTCCCGGGTGGGCCTGTGGAATGGGAGAGGGGAGGAAGTCTATTGTCATGCAGAGGGACATGGAAAGACTTGTCTGAAGCTTATCCCCTGCACTGGGGTCAGGTCGGGAAGGGACGGCACAGAGGTGAGCAGGAACCAACCGGCCTCTCTGTGGTGAGGCGGGCCCCGAGGCAGGCGTGGGGGTGATGGCTGGAAGTGGGATGGCGCGTGAGTTGGCACCAGCCAGCGGTGGAGGCAGAGACTCAGAGGTCAGGGATCTCTCTCTCTGTCTCTGTCTCTCTCTCTCTCCCTCAGGGAGCTGAGGAGAGTAAGCTGGCGCCCCCTGCCCACCTCGCCTACCTCTCCATGGGCCCTTCTTTCTCTGGCCGCTCCGGGAGCCCTGCGGGCTTGGGTTCAACCCCCCACACACCGCACAGGCCAAGGGCGCATGCGTGACCGCCAGGGCCTAGGGCTGGTCTCGGGGGGGGGGGTCCTCAGTGAAGGCCCCGCCCTCCCTCCAGGCTCTGACCCAGCTGCAGCTCTTCCATTGCCGCCCTTCTGGACTCGGCTTCAGCTGTCTCCCTCCCCTCCCCCACTCCCACTCAGCTTGCAGGCCGCTTCCCTGCCTTGAAAGCATGGCTCTGGCCCTGAGGGCCACAGACCTACTGGGCTTCAAGCTCAAGGCTCTGCCTGGGCCTGCTGCTTCGGCCAGGGGCTCATTTTTTCCTGGAAAGACAAAACCATGGCCTCACCCCACGCCTGCACTTTGCCACGGCAGGCAGCCCAGATGTAGGAAAGGCTCTGTGGAGTCAGAAGTGCCGAGACAGGCAGATGGCACCAGAGGGTTTGGGGGCCAGGGCGCAACTGGGCTAGCCCCTCCTCCCGGGAGTCGGGGAGGCCCGGCCTTCCTAGTGCCCAGGCCACGGCTCCGGGGAGAAACCCGCCATGGAGGGCACGCGGGAGGCCCTCTGCCTGAGGTGGCAGGTGTCACGCCAGGGCCACTGCAAGCCTGGCTCGGCTTGCCTGCTTTCTCCAAAGGAGGCTGGCCGACCAGCCGAACCTGGCACCTGGGCCAGGCCCCTTCCAAGGGGACGAGTTCCAGAGGATAGAGCCCTGGGGGCGGCTGCCAAGTCTCCTGGGGCGTGTGCTGGGCCCCCGTCAGAGGAGGAAGCAGCATGGTAAACGGTGTGCCAGGCCTGAGATCTGGAGGCCTCCCACAGCCGGGTCCCTGTCCTGCCCAGGCCCCCCGAGGGAGGACGATGGTCGGGCAGTGGCGAGCGGGGTGGGGCTGGCGCCGAGCCTGCCCTTGGATGCCCCGGGGAAGGGCGCCGGGGGATGGGCTGCCCCTGGCCAGGTCTGAGGGACCGACCCAGCTCGGGGCTGTCGGGGGCAGAGAGAGAACCCCCCTCCGCCCTTTCCCTTCAGGTTCTTAGGGCTGGCCAAATCCTTCCCAAGACAGCTTGTCTGGAGAAAATCAGACCCAGCTGAAGAACATGTGTCCATGGGGGAAACCCGGGAAACTGAGTCTCCCCACACAATAGCAGAGATTCTCATCTTGCATCCTCTCCTGAGCTAATGACAAAGGTGGATGTCCCGGGTGGGCCTGTGGAATGGGAGAGGGGAGGAAGTCTATTGTCATGCAGAGGGACATGGAAAGACTTGTCTGAAGCTTATCCCCTGCACTGGGGTCAGGTCGGGAAGGGACGGCACAGAGGTGAGCAGGAACCAACCGGCCTCTCTGTGGTGGGGCTGGCCCTGAGGCAGGCGTGGGGGTGATGGCTGGAAGTGGGATGGCGCGTGAGTTGGCACCAGCCAGCGGTGGAGGCAGAGACTCAGAGGTCAGGGATCTCTCTCTCTGTCTCTGTCTCTCTCTCTCTCCCTCAGGGAGCTGAGGAGAGTAAGCTGGCGCCCCCTGCCCACCTCGCCTACCTCTCCATGGGCCCTTCTTTCTCTGGCCGCTCCGGGAGCCCTGCGGGCTTGGGTTCAACCCCCCACACACCACACAGGCCAAGGGCGCATGCGTGACCGCCAGGGCCTAGGGCTGGCCTCCGGGGGGGGGGGTCCTCAGTGAAGGCCCCGCCCTCCCTCCAGGCTCTGACCCAGCTGCAGCTCTTCCATCGCCGCCCTTCTGGACTCGGCTTCAGCTGTCTCCCTCCCCTTCCCCACTCCCACTCAGATTGCAGGCCGCTTCCCTGCCTTGAAAGCATGGCTCTGGCCCTGAGGGCCACAGACCTACTGGGCTTCAAGCTCAAGGCTCTGCCTGGGCCTGCTGCTTCGGCCAGGGGCTCATTTTTTCCTGGAAAGACAAAACCATGGCCTCACCCCACGCCTGCACTTTGCCACGGCAGGCAGCCCAGATGTAGGAAAGGCTCTGTGGAGTCAGAAGTGCCGAGACAGGCAGATGGCACCAGAGGGTTTGGGGGCCAGGGCGCAACTGGGCTAGCCCCTCCTCCCGGGAGTCGGGGAGGCCCGGCCTTCCTAGTGCCCAGGCCACGGCTCCGGGGAGAAACCCGCCATGGAGGGCACGCGGGAGGCCCTCTGCCTGAGGTGGCAGGTGTCACGCCAGGGCCACTGCAAGCCTGGCTCGGCTTGCCTGCTTTCTCCAAAGGAGGCTGGCCGACCAGCCGAACCTGGCACCTGGGCCAGGCCCCTTCCAAGGGGACGAGTTCCAGAGGATAGAGCCCTGGGGGCGGCTGCCAAGTCTCCTGGGGCGTGTGCTGGGCCCCCGTCAGAGGAGGAAGCAGCCTGGTAAACGGTGTGCCAGGCCTGAGATCTGGAGGCCTCCCACAGCCGGGTCCCTGTCCTGCCCAGGCCCCCCGAGGGAGGACGATGGTCGGGCAGTGGCGAGCGGGGTGGGGCTGGCGCCGAGCCTGCCCTTGGATGCCCCGGGGAAGGGCGCCGGGGGATGGGATGCCCAAGGCCAGGTCTGAGGGACCGACCCAGCTCGGGGCTGTCGGGGGCAGAGAGAGAACCCCCCTCCGCCCTTTCCCTTCAGGTTCTTAGGGCTGGCCAAATCCTTCCCAAGACAGCTTGTCTGGAGAAAATCAGACCCAGCTGAAGAACATGTGTCCATGGGGGAAACCCGGGAAACTGAGTCTCCCCACACAATAGCAGAGATTCTCATCTTGCATCCTCTCCTGAGCTAATGACAAAGGTGGATGTCCCGGGTGGGCCTGTGGAATGGGAGAGGGGAGGAAGTCTATTGTCATGCAGAGGGACATGGAAAGACTTGTCTGAAGCTTATCCCCTGCACTGGGGTCAGGTCGGGAAGGGACGGCACAGAGGTGAGCAGGAACCAACCGGCCTCTCTGTGGTGAGGCGGGCCCCGAGGCAGGCGTGGGGGTGATGGCTGGAAGTGGGATGGCGCGTGAGTTGGCACCAGCCAGCGGTGGAGGCAGAGACTCAGAGGTCAGGGATCTCTCTCTCTGTCTCTGTCTCTCTCTCTCTCCCTCAGGGAGCTGAGGAGAGTAAGCTGGCGCCCCCTGCCCACCTCGCCTACCTCTCCATGGGCCCTTCTTTCTCTGGCCGCTCCGGGAGCCCTGCGGGCTTGGGTTCAACCCCCCACACACCGCACAGGCCAAGGGCGCATGCGTGACCGCCAGGGCCTAGGGCTGGTCTCGGGGGGGGGGGGGGGGGTCCTCAGTGAAGGCCCCGCCCTCCCTCCAGGCTCTGACCCAGCTGCAGCTCTTCCATCGCCGCCCTTCTGGACTCGGCTTCAGCTGTCTCCCTCCCCTCCCCCACTCCCACTCAGCTTGCAGGCCGCTTCCCTGCCTTGAAAGCATGGCTCTGGCCCTGAGGGCCACAGACCTACTGGGCTTCAAGCTCAAGGCTCTGCCTGGGCCTGCTGCTTCGGCCAGGGGCTCATTCTTTCCTGGAAAGACAAAACCATGGCCTCACCCCACGCCTGCACTTTGCCACGGCAGGCAGCCCAGATGTAGGAAAGGCTCTGTGGAGTCAGAAGTGCCGAGACAGGCAGATGGCACCAGAGGGTTTGGGGGCCAGGGCGCAACTGGGCTAGCCCCTCCTCCCGGGAGTCGGGGAGGCCCGGCCTTCCTAGTGCCCAGGCCACGGCTCCGGAGAGAAACCCGCCATGGAGGGCACGCGGGAGGCCCTCTGCCTGAGGTGGCAGGTGTCACGCCAGGGCCACTGCAAGCCTGGCTCGGCTTGCCTGCTTTCTCCAAAGGAGGCTGGCCGACCAGCCGAACCTGGCACCTGGGCCAGGCCCCTTCCAAGGGGACGAGTTCCAAAGGATAGAGCCCTGGGGGCGGCTGCCAAGTCTCCTGGGGCGTGTGCTGGGCCCCCGTCAGAGGAGGAAGCAGCCTGGTAAACGGTGTGCCAGGCCTGAGATCTGGAGGCCTCCCACAGCCGGGTCCCTGTCCTGCCCAGGCCCCCCGAGGGAGGACGATGGTCGGGCAGTGGCGAGCGGGGTGGGGCTGGCGCCGAGCCTGCCCTTGGATGCCCCGGGGAAGGGCACCGGGGGATGGGGTGCCCCTGGCCAGGTCTGAGGGACCGACCCAGCTCGGGGCTGTCGGGGGCAGAGAGAGAACCCCCCTCCGCCCTTTCCCTTCAGGTTCTTAGGGCTGGCCAAATCCTTCCCAAGACAGCTTGTCTGGAGAAAATCAGACCCAGCTGAAGAACATGTGTCCATGGGGGAAACCCGGGAAACTGAGTCTCCCCACACAATAGCAGAGATTCTCATCTTGCATCCTCTCCTGAGCTAATGACAAAGGTGGATGTCCCTGGTGGGCCTGTGGAATGGGAGAGGGGAGGAAGTCTATTGTCATGCAGAGGGACATGGAAAGACTTGTCTGAAGCTTATCCCCTGCACTGGGGTCAGGTCGGGAAGGGACGGCACAGAGGTGAGCAGGAACCAACCGGCCTCTCTGTGGTGGGGCTGGCCCCGGGGCAGGCGTGGGGGTGATGGCTGGAAGTGGGATGGCGCGTGAGTTGGCACCAGCCAGCGGTGGAGGCAGAGACTCAGAGGTCAGGGATCTCTCTCTCTGTCTCTGTCTCTCTCTCTCTCCCTCAGGGAGCTGAGGAGAGTAAGCTGGCGCCCCCTGCCCACCTCGCCTACCTCTCCATGGGCCCTTCTTTCTCTGGCCGCTCCGGGAGCCCTGCGGGCTTGGGTTCAACCCCCCACACACCGCACAGGCCAAGGGCGCATGCGTGACCGCCGGGGCCTAGGGCTGGCCTCCGGGGGGGGGTCCTCAGTGAAGGCCCCGCCCTCCCTCCAGGCTCTGACCCAGCTGCAGCTCTTCCATCGCCGCCCTTCTGGACTCGGCTTCAGCTGTCTCCCTCCCCTCCCCCACTCCCACTCAGCTTGCAGGCCGCTTCCCTGCCTTGAAAGCATGGCTCTGGCCCTGAGGGCCACAGACCTACTGGGCTTCAAGCTCAAGGCTCTGCCTGGGCCTGCTGCTTCGGCCAGGGGCTCATTTTTTCCTGGAAAGACAAAACCATGGCCTCACCCCACGCCTGCACTTTGCCACGGCAGGCAGCCCAGATGTAGGAAAGGCTCTGTGGAGTCAGAAGTGCCGAGACAGGCAGATGGCACCAGAGGGTTTGGGGGCCAGGGCGCAACTGGGCTAGCCCCTCCTCCCGGGAGTCGGGGAGGCCCGGCCTTCCTAGTGCCCAGGCCACGGCTCCGGGGAGAAACCCGCCATGGAGGGCACGCGGGAGGCCCTCTGCCTGAGGTGGCAGGTGTCACGCCAGGGCCACTGCAAGCCTGGCTCGGCTTGCCTGCTTTCTCCAAAGGAGGCTGGCCGACCAGCCGAACCTGGCACCTGGGCCAGGCCCCTTCCAAGGGGACGAGTTCCAGAGGCTAGAGCCCTGGGGGCGGCTGCCAAGTCTCCTGGGGCGTGTGCTGGGCCCCCGTCAGAGGAGGAAGCAGCCTGGTAAACGGTGTGCCAGGCCTGAGATCTGGAGGCCTCCCACAGCCGGGTCCCTGTCCTGCCCAGGCCCCCCGAGGGAGGACGATGGTCTGGCAGTGGCGAGCGGGGTGGGGCTGGCGCCGAGCCTGCCCTTGGATGCCCCGGGGAAGGGCGCCGGGGGATGGGCTGCCCCTGGCCAGGTCTGAGGGACCGACCCAGCTCGGGGCTGTCGGGGGCAGAGAGAGAACCCCCCTCCGCCCTTTCCCTTCAGGTTCTTAGGGCTGGCCAAATCCTTCCCAAGACAGCTTGTCTGGAGAAAATCAGACCCAGCTGAAGAACATGTGTCCATGGGGGAAACCCGGGAAACTGAGTCTCCCCACACAATAGCAGAGATTCTCATCTTGCATCCTCTCCTGAGCTAATGACAAAGGTGGATGTCCCTGGTGGGCCTGTGGAATGGGAGAGGGGAGGAAGTCTATTGTCATGCAGAGGGACATGGAAAGACTTGTCTGAAGCTTATCCCCTGCACTGGGGTCAGGTCGGGAAGGGACGGCACAGAGGTGAGCAGGAACCAACCGGCCTCTCTGTGGTGGGGCTGGCCCCGGGGCAGGCGTGGGGGTGATGGCTGGAAGTGGGATGGCGCGTGAGTTGGCACCAGCCAGCGGTGGAGGCAGAGACTCAGAGGTCAGGGATCTCTCTCTCTGTCTCTGTCTCTCTCTCTCTCCCTCAGGGAGCTGAGGAGAGTAAGCTGGCGCCCCCTGCCCACCTCGCCTACCTCTCCATGGGCCCTTCTTTCTCTGGCCGCTCCGGGAGCCCTGCGGGCTTGGGTTCAACCCCCCACACACCGCACAGGCCAAGGGCGCATGCGTGACCGCCAGGGCCTAGGGCTGGCCTCCGGGGGGGGTCCTCAGTGAAGGCCCCGCCCTCCCTCCAGGCTCTGACCCAGCTGCAGCTCTTCCATCGCCGCCCTTCTGGACTCGGCTTCAGCTGTCTCCCTCCCCTCCCCCACTCCCACTCAGCTTGCAGGCCGCTTCCCTGCCTTGAAAGCATGGCTCTGGCCCTGAGGGCCACAGACCTACTGGGCTTCAAGCTCAAGGCTCTGCCTGGGCCTGCTGCTTCGGCCAGGGGCTCATTTTTTCCTGGAAAGACAAAACCATGGCCTCACCCCACGCCTGCACTTTGCCACGGCAGGCAGCCCAGATGTAGGAAAGGCTCTGTGGAGTCAGAAGTGCCGAGACAGGCAGATGGCACCAGAGGGTTTGGGGGCCAGGGCGCAACTGGGCTAGCCCCTCCTCCCGGGAGTCGGGGAGGCCCGGCCTTCCTAGTGCCCAGGCCACGGCTCCGGGGAGAAACCCGCCATGGAGGGCACGCGGGAGGCCCTCTGCCTGAGGTGGCAGGTGTCACGCCAGGGCCACTGCAAGCCTGGCTCGGCTTGCCTGCTTTCTCCAAAGGAGGCTGGCCGACCAGCCGAACCTGGCACCTGGGCCAGGCCCCTTCCAAGGGGACGAGTTCCAGAGGATAGAGCCCTGGGGGCGGCTGCCAAGTCTCCTGGGGCGTGTGCTGGGCCCCCGTCAGAGGAGGAAGCAGCCTGGTAAACGGTGTGCCAGGCCTGAGATCTGGAGGCCTCCCACAGCCGGGTCCCTGTCCTGCCCAGGCCCCCCGAGGGAGGACGATGGTCTGGCAGTGGCGAGCGGGGTGGGGCTGGCGCCGAGCCTGCCCTTGGATGCCCCGGGGAAGGGCGCCGGGGGATGGGCTGCCCCTGGCCAGGTCTGAGGGACCGACCCAGCTCGGGGCTGTCGGGGGCAGAGAGAGAACCCCCCTCCGCCCTTTCCCTTCAGGTTCTTAGGGCTGGCCAAATCCTTCCCAAGACAGCTTGTCTGGAGAAAATCAGACCCAGCTGAAGAACATGTGTCCATGGGGGAAACCCGGGAAACTGAGTCTCCCCACACAATAGCAGAGATTCTCATCTTGCATCCTCTCCTGAGCTAATGACAAAGGTGGATGTCCCTGGTGGGCCTGTGGAATGGGAGAGGGGAGGAAGTCTATTGTCATGCAGAGGGACATGGAAAGACTTGTCTGAAGCTTATCCCCTGCACTGGGGTCAGGTCGGGAAGGGATGGCACAGAGGTGAGCAGGAACCAACCGGCCTCTCTGTGGTGGGGCTGGCCCCGGGGCAGGCGTGGGGGTGATGGCTGGAAGTGGGATGGCGCGTGAGTTGGCACCAGCCAGCGGTGGAGGCAGAGACTCAGAGGTCAGGGATCTCTCTCTCTGTCTCTGTCTCTCTCTCTCTCCCTCAGGGAGCTGAGGAGAGTAAGCTGGCGCCCCCTGCCCACCTCGCCTACCTCTCCATGGGCCCTTCTTTCTCTGGCCGCTCCGGGAGCCCTGCGGGCTTGGGTTCAACCCCCCACACACCGCACAGGCCAAGGGCGCATGCGTGACCGCCGGGGCCTAGGGCTGGCCTCCGGGGGGGTCCTCAGTGAAGGCCCCGCCCTCCCTCCAGGCTCTGACCCAGCTGCAGCTCTTCCATCGCCGCCCTTCTGGACTAGGCTTCAGCTGTCTCCCTCCCCTCCCCCACTCCCACTCAGCTTGCAGGCCGCTTCCCTGCCTTGAAAGCATGGCTCTGGCCCTGAGGGCCACAGACCTACTGGGCTTCAAGCTCAAGGCTCTGCCTGGGCCTGCTGCTTCGGCCAGGGGCTCATTTTTTCCTGGAAAGACAAAACCATGGCCTCACCCCACGCCTGCACTTTGCCACGGCAGGCAGCCCAGATGTAGGAAAGGCTCTGTGGAGTCAGAAGTGCCGAGACAGGCAGATGGCACCAGAGGGTTTGGGGGCCAGGGCGCAACTGGGCTAGCCCCTCCTCCCGGGAGTCGGGGAGGCCCGGCCTTCCTAGTGCCCAGGCCACGGCTCCGGGGAGAAACCCGCCATGGAGGGCACGCGGGAGGCCCTCTGCCTGAGGTGGCAGGTGTCACGCCAGGGCCACTGCAAGCCTGGCTCAGCTTGCCTGCTTTCTCCAAAGGAGGCTGGCCGACCAGCCGAACCTGGCACCTGGGCCAGGCCCCTTCCAAGGGGATGAGTTCCAGAGGCTAGAGCCCTGGGGGCGGCTGCCAAGTCTCCTGGGGCGTGTGCTGGGCCCCCGTCAGAGGAGGAAGCAGCCTGGTAAACGGTGTGCCAGGCCTGAGATCTGGAGGCCTCCCACAGCCGGGTCCCTGTCCTGCCCAGGCCCCCCGAGGGAGGACGATGGTCGGGCAGTGGCGAGCGGGGTGGGGCTGGCGCCGAGCCTGCCCTTGGATGCCCCGGGGAAGGGCGCCAGGGGATGGGCTGCCCCTGGCCAGGTCTGAGGGACCGACCCAGCTCGGGGCTGTCGGGGGCAGAGAGAGAACCCCCCTCCGCCCTTTCCCTTCAGGTTCTTAGGGCTGGCCAAATCCTTCCCAAGACAGCTTGTCTGGAGAAAATCAGACCCAGCTGAAGAACATGTGTCCATGGGGGAAACCCGGGAAACTGAGTCTCCCCACACAATAGCAGAGATTCTCATCTTGCATCCTCTCCTGAGCTAATGACAAAGGTGGCTGTCCCGGGTGGGCCTGTGGAATGGGAGAGGGGAGGAAGTCTATTGTCATGCAGAGGGACATGGAAAGACTTGTCTGAAGCTTATCCCCTGCACTGGGGTCAGGTCGGGAAGGGACGGCACAGAGGTGAGCAGGAACCAACCGGCCTGTCTGTGGTGGGGCTGGCCCCGGGGCAGGCGTGGGGGTGATGGCTGGAAGTGGGATGGCGCGTGAGTTGGCACCAGCCAGCGGTGGAGGCAGAGACTCAGAGGTCAGGGATCTCTCTCTCTGTCTCTGTCTCTCTCTCTCTCCCTCAGGGAGCTGAGGAGAGTAAGCTGGCGCCCCCTGCCCACCTCGCCTACCTCTCCAAGGGCCCTTCTTTCTCTGGCCGCTCCGGGAGCCCTGCGGGCTTGGGTTCAACCCCCCACACACCGCACAGGCCAAGGGCGCATGCGTGACCGCCGGGGCCTAGGGCTGGCCTCCGGGGGGGGTCCTCAGTGAAGGCCCCGCCCTCCCTCCAGGCTCTGACCCAGCTGCAGCTCTTCCATCGCCGCCCTTCTGGACTCGGCTTCAGCTGTCTCCCTCCCCTCCCCCACTCCCACTCAGCTTGCAGGCCGCTTCCCTGCCTTGAAAGCATGGCTCTGGCCCTGAGGGCCACAGACCTACAGGGCTTCAAGCTCAAGGCTCTGCCTGGGCCTGCTGCTTCGGCCAGGGGCTCATTATTTCCTGGAAAGACAAAACCATGGCCTCACCCCACGCCTGCACTTTGCCACGGCAGGCAGCCCAGATGTAGGAAAGGCTCTGTGGAGTCAGAAGTGCCGAGACAGGCAGATGGCACCAGAGGGTTTGGGGGCCAGGGCGCAACTGGGCTAGCCCCTCCTCCCGGGAGTCGGGGAGGCCCGGCCTTCCTAGTGCCCAGGCCACGGCTCCGGGGAGAAACCCGCCATGGAGGGCACGCGGGAGGCCCTCTGCCTGAGGTGGCAGGTGTCACGCCAGGGCCACTGCAAGCCTGGCTCGGCTTGCCTGCTTTCTCCAAAGGAGGCTGGCCGACCAGCCGAACCTGGCACCTGGGCCAGGCCCCTTCCAAGGGGACGAGTTCCAGAGGCTAGAGCCCTGGGGGCGGCTGCCAAGTCTCCTGGGGCGTGTGCTGGGCCCCCGTCAGAGGAGGAAGCAGCCTGGTAAACGGTGTGCCAGGCCTGAGATCTGGAGGCCTCCCACAGCCGGGTCCCTGTCCTGCCCAGGCCCCCCGAGGGAGGACGATGGTCGGGCAGTGGCGAGCGGGGTGGGGCTGGCGCCGAGCCTGCCCTTGGATGCCCCGGGGAAGGGCGCCGGGGGATGGGCTGCCCCTGGCCAGGTCTGAGGGACCGACCCAGCTCGGGGCTGTCGGGGGCAGAGAGAGAACCCCCCTCCGCCCTTTCCCTTCAGGTTCTTAGGGCTGGCCAAATCCTTCCCAAGACAGCTTGTCTGGAGAAAATCAGACCCAGCTGAAGAACATGTGTCCATGGGGGAAACCCGGGAAACTGAGTCTCCCCACACAATAGCAGAGATTCTCATCTTGCATCCTCTCCTGAGCTAATGACAAAGGTGGCTGTCCCGGGTGGGCCTGTGGAATGGGAGAGGGGAGGAAGTCTATTGTCATGCAGAGGGACATGGAAAGACTTGTCTGAAGCTTATCCCCTGCACTGGGGTCAGGTCGGGAAGGGACGGCACAGAGGTGAGCAGGAACCAACCGGCCTCTCTGTGGTGGGGCTGGCCCCGGGGCAGGCGTGGGGGTGATGGCTGGAAGTGGGATGGCGCGTGAGTTGGCACCAGCCAGCGGTGGAGGCAGAGACTCAGAGGTCAGGGATCTCTCTCTCTGTCTCTGTCTCTCTCTCTCTCCCTCAGGGAGCTGAGGAGAGTAAGCTGGCGCCCCCTGCCCACCTCGCCTACCTCTCCATGGGCCCTTCTTTCTCTGGCCGCTCCGGGAGCCCTGCGGGCTTGGGTTCAACCCCCCACACACCGCACAGGCCAAGGGCGCATGCGTGACCGCCGGGGCCTAGGGCTGGCCTCCGGGGGGGGGTCCTCAGTGAAGGCCCCGCCCTCCCTCCAGGCTCTGACCCAGCTGCAGCTCTTCCATCGCCGCCCTTCTGGACTCGGCTTCAGCTGTCTCCCTCCCCTCCCCCACTCCCACTCAGCTTGCAGGCCGCTTCCCTGCCTTGAAAGCATGGCTCTGGCCCTGAGGGCCACAGACCTACAGGGCTTCAAGCTCAAGGCTCTGCCTGGGCCTGCTGCTTCGGCCAGGGGCTCATTATTTCCTGGAAAGACAAAACCATGGCCTCACCCCACGCCTGCACTTTGCCACGGCAGGCAGCCCAGATGTAGGAAAGGCTCTGTGGAGTCAGAAGTGCCGAGACAGGCAGATGGCACCAGAGGGTTTGGGGGCCAGGGCGCAACTGGGCTAGCCCCTCCTCCCGGGAGTCGGGGAGGCCCGGCCTTCCTAGTGCCCAGGCCACGGCTCCGGGGAGAAACCCGCCATGGAGGGCACGCGGGAGGCCCTCTGCCTGAGGTGGCAGGTGTCACGCCAGGGCCACTGCAAGCCTGGCTCGGCTTGCCTGCTTTCTCCAAAGGAGGCTGGCCGACCAGCCGAACCTGGCACCTGGGCCAGGCCCCTTCCAAGGGGACGAGTTCCAGAGGATAGAGCCCTGGGGGCGGCTGCCAAGTCTCCTGGGGCGTGTGCTGGGCCCCCGTCAGAGGAGGAAGCAGCCTGGTAAACGGTGTGCCAGGCCTGAGATCTGGAGGCCTCCCACAGCCGGGTCCCTGTCCTGCCCAGGCCCCCCGAGGGAGGACGATGGTCGGGCAGTGGCGAGCGGGGTGGGGCTGGCGCCGAGCCTGCCCTTGGATGCCCCGGGGAAGGGCGCCGGGGGATGGGGTGCCCCTGGCCAGGTCTGAGGGACCGACCCAGCTCCGGGCTGTCGGGGGCAGAGAGAGAACCCCCCTCCGCCCTTTCCCTTCAGGTTCTTAGGGCTGGCCAAATCCTTCCCAAGACAGCTTGTCTGGAGAAAATCAGACCCAGCTGAAGAACATGTGTCCATGGGGGAAACCCGGGAAACTGAGTCTCCCCACACAATAGCAGAGATTCTCATCTTGCATCCTCTCCTGAGCTAATGACAAAGGTGGATGTCCCTGGTGGGCCTGTGGAATGGGAGAGGGGAGGAAGTCTATTGTCATGCAGAGGGACATGGAAAGACTTGTCTGAAGCTTATCCCCTGCACTGGGGTCAGGTCGGGAAGGGACGGCACAGAGGTGAGCAGGAACCAACCGGCCTCTCTGTGGTGGGGCTGGCCCCGGGGCAGGCGTGGGGGTGATGGCTGGAAGTGGGATGGCGTGTGAGTTGGCACCAGCCAGCGGTGGAGGCAGAGACTCAGAGGTCAGGGATCTCTCTCTCTGTCTCTGTCTCTCTCTCTCTCCCTCAGGGAGCTGAGGAGAGTAAGCTGGCGCCCCTTGCCCACCTCGCCTACCTCTCCATGGGCCCTTCTTTCTCTGGCCGCTCCGGGAGCCCTGCGGGCTTGGGTTCAACCCCCCACACACCGCACAGGCCAAGGGCGCATGCGTGACCGCCGGGGCCTAGGGCTGGCCTCCGGGGGGGGTCCTCAGTGAAGGCCCCGCCCTCCCTCCAGGCTCTGACCCAGCTGCAGCTCTTCCATCGCCGCCCTTCTGGACTGGGCTTCAGCTGTCTCCCTCCCCTCCCCCACTCCCACTCAGCTTGCAGGCCGCTTCCCTGCCTTGAAAGCATGGCTCTGGCCCTGAGGGCCACAGACCTACAGGGCTTCAAGCTCAAGGCTCTGCCTGGGCCTGCTGCTTCGGCCAGGGGCTCATTATTTCCTGGAAAGACAAAACCATGGCCTCACCCCACGCCTGCACTTTGCCACGGCAGGCAGCCCAGATGTAGGAAAGGCTCTGTGGAGTCAGAAGTGCCGAGACAGGCAGATGGCACCAGAGGGTTTGGGGGCCAGGGCGCAACTGGGCTAGCCCCTCCTCCCGGGAGTCGGGGAGGCCCGGCCTTCCTAGTGCCCAGGCCACGGCTCCGGGGAGAAACCCGCCATGGAGGGCACGCGGGAGGCCCTCTGCCTGAGGTGGCAGGTGTCACGCCAGGGCCACTGCAAGCCTGGCTCGGCTTGCCTGCTTTCTCCAAAGGAGGCTGGCCGACCAGCCGAACCTGGCACCTGGGCCAGGCCCCTTCCAAGGGGACGAGTTCCAGAGGATAGAGCCCTGGGGGCGGCTGCCAAGTCTCCTGGGGCGTGTGCTGGGCCCCCGTCAGAGGAGGAAGCAGCCTGGTAAACGGTGTGCCAGGCCTGAGATCTGGAGGCCTCCCACAGCCGGGTCCCTGTCCTGCCCAGGCCCCCCGAGGGAGGACGATGGTCGGGCAGTGGCGAGCGGGGTGGGGCTGGCGCCGAGCCTGCCCTTGGATGCCCCGGGGAAGGGCGCCGGGGGATGGGGTGCCCCTGGCCAGGTCTGAGGGACCGACCCAGCTCCGGGCTGTCGGGGGCAGAGAGAGAACCCCCCTCCGCCCTTTCCCTTCAGGTTCTTAGGGCTGGCCAAATCCTTCCCAAGACAGCTTGTCTGGAGAAAATCAGACCCAGCTGAAGAACATGTGTCCATGGGGGAAACCCGGGAAACTGAGTCTCCCCACACAATAGCAGAGATTCTCATCTTGCATCCTCTCCTGAGCTAATGACAAAGGTGGATGTCCCTGGTGGGCCTGTGGAATGGGAGAGGGGAGGAAGTCTATTGTCATGCAGAGGGACATGGAAAGACTTGTCTGAAGCTTATCCCCTGCACTGGGGTCAGGTCGGGAAGGGACGGCACAGAGGTGAGCAGGAACCAACCGGCCTCTCTGTGGTGGGGCTGGCCCCGGGGCAGGCGTGGGGGTGATGGCTGGAAGTGGGATGGCGTGTGAGTTGGCACCAGCCAGCGGTGGAGGCAGAGACTCAGAGGTCAGGGATCTCTCTCTCTGTCTCTGTCTCTCTCTCTCTCCCTCAGGGAGCTGAGGAGAGTAAGCTGGCGCCCCTTGCCCACCTCGCCTACCTCTCCATGGGCCCTTCTTTCTCTGGCCGCTCCGGGAGCCCTGCGGGCTTGGGTTCAACCCCCCACACACCGCACAGGCCAAGGGCGCATGCGTGACCGCCGGGGCCTAGGGCTGGCCTCCGGGGGGGGTCCTCAGTGAAGGCCCCGCCCTCCCTCCAGGCTCTGACCCAGCTGCAGCTCTTCCATCGCCGCCCTTCTGGACTGGGCTTCAGCTGTCTCCCTCCCCTCCCCCACTCCCACTCAGCTTGCAGGCCGCTTCCCTGCCTTGAAAGCATGGCTCTGGCCCTGAGGGCCACAGACCTACTGGGCTTCAAGCTCAAGGCTCTGCCTGGGCCTGCTGCTTCGGCCAGGGGCTCATTTTTTCCTGGAAAGACAAAACCATGGCCTCACCCCACGCCTGCACTTTGCCACGGCAGGCAGCCCAGATGTAGGAAAGGCTCTGTGGAGTCAGAAGTGCCGAGACAGGCAGATGGCACCAGAGGGTTTGGGGGCCAGGGCGCAACTGGGCTAGCCCCTCCTCCCGGGAGTCGGGGAGGCCCGGCCTTCCTAGTGCCCAGGCCACGGCTCCGGGGAGAAACCCGCCATGGAGGGCACGCGGGAGGCCCTCTGCCTGAGGTGGCAGGTGTCACGCCAGGGCCACTGCAAGCCTGGCTCGGCTTGCCTGCTTTCTCCAAAGGAGGCTGGCCGACCAGCCGAACCTGGCACCTGGGCCAGGCCCCTTCCAAGGGGACGAGTTCCAGAGGCTAGAGCCCTGGGGGCGGCTGCCAAGTCTCCTGGGGCGTGTGCTGGGCCCCCGTCAGAGGAGGAAGCAGCCTGGTAAACGGTGTGCCAGGCCTGAGATCTGGAGGCCTCCCACAGCCGGGTCCCTGTCCTGCCCAGGCCCCCCGAGGGAGGACGATGGTCGGGCAGTGGCGAGCGGGGTGGGGCTGGCGCCGAGCCTGCCCTTGGATGCCCCGGGGAAGGGCGCCGGGGGATGGGGTGCCCCTGGCCAGGTCTGAGGGACCGACCCAGCTCGGGGCTGTCGGGGGCAGAGAGAGAACCCCCCTCCGCCCTTTCCCTTCAGGTTCTTAGGGCTGGCCAAATCCTTCCCAAGACAGCTTGTCTGGAGAAAATCAGACCCAGCTGAAGAACATGTGTCCATGGGGGAAACCCGGGAAACTGAGTCTCCCCACACAATAACAGAGATTCTCATCTTGCATCCTCTCCTGAGCTAATGACAAAGGTGGATGTCCCAGGTGGGCCTGTGGAATGGGAGAGGGGAGGAAGTCTATTGTCATGCAGAGGGACATGGAAAGACTTGTCTGAAGCTTATCCCCTGCACTGGGGTCAGGTTGGGAAGGGACGGCACAGAGGTGAGCAGGAACCAACCGGCCTCTCTGTGGTGGGGCTGGCCCCGGGGCAGGCGTGGGGGTGATGGCTGGAAGTGGGATGGCGCGTGAGTTGGCACCATCCAGCGGTGGAGGCAGAGACTCAGAGGTCAGGGATCTCTCTCTCTGTCTCTGTCTCTCTCTCTCTCCCTCAGGGAGCTGAGGAGAGTAAGCTGGCGCCCCCTGCCCACCTCGCCTACCTCTCCATGGGCCCTTCTTTCTCTGGCCGCTCCGGGAGCCCTGCGGGCTTGGGTTCAACCCCCCACACACCGCACAGGCCAAGGGCGCATGCGTGACCGCCAGGGCCTAGGGCTGGCCTCCGGGGGGGGTCCTCAGTGAAGGCCCCGCCCTCCCTCCAGGCTCTGACCCAGCTGCAGCTCTTCCATCGCCGCCCTTCTGGACTGGGCTTCAGCTGTCTCCCTCCCCTCCCCCACTCCCACTCAGCTTGCAGGCCGCTTCCCTGCCTTGAAAGCATGGCTCTGGCCCTGAGGGCCACAGACCTACTGGGCTTCAATCTCAAGGCTCTGCCTGGGCCTGCTGCTTCGGCCAGGAGCTCATTTTTTCCTGGAAAGACAAAACCATGGCCTCACCCCACGCCTGCACTTTGCCACGGCAGGCAGCCCAGATGTAGGAAAGGCTCTGTGGAGTCAGAAGTGCCGAGACAGGCAGATGGCACCAGAGGGTTTGGGGGCCAGGGCGCAACTGGGCTAGCCCCTCCTCCCGGGAGTCGGGGAGGCCCGGCCTTCCTAGTGCCCAGGCCACGGCTCCGGGGAGAAACCCGCCATGGAGGGCACGCGGGAGGCCCTCTGCCTGAGGTGGCAGGTGTCACGCCAGGGCCACTGCAAGCCTGGCTCGGCTTGCCTGCTTTCTCCAAAGGAGGCTGGCCGACCAGCCGAACCTGGCACCTGGGCCAGGCCCCTTCCAAGGGGACGAGTTCCAGAGGCTAGAGCCCTGGGGGCGGCTGCCAAGTCTCCTGGGGCGTGTGCTGGGCCCCCGTCAGAGGAGGAAGCAGCCTGGTAAACGGTGTGCCAGGCCTGAGATCTGGAGGCCTCCCACAGCCGGGTCCCTGTCCTGCCCAGGCCCCCCGAGGGAGGACGATGGTCGGGCAGTGGCGAGCGGGGTGGGGCTGGCGCCGAGCCTGCCCTTGGATGCCCCGGGGAAGGGCGCCGGGGGATGGGCTGCCCCTGGCCAGGTCTGAGGGACCGACCCAGCTCGGGGCTGTCGGGGGCAGAGAGAGAACCCCCCTCCGCCCTTTCCCTTCAGGTTCTTAGGGCTGGCCAAATCCTTCCCAAGACAGCTTGTCTGGAGAAAATCAGACCCAGCTGAAGAACATGTGTCCATGGGGGAAACCCGGGAAACTGAGTCTCCCCACACAATAGCAGAGATTCTCATCTTGCATCCTCTCCTGAGCTAATGACAAAGGTGGCTGTCCCGGGTGGGCCTGTGGAATGGGAGAGGGGAGGAAGTCTATTGTCATGCAGAGGGACATGGAAAGACTTGTCTGAAGCTTATCCCCTGCACTGGGGTCAGGTCGGGAAGGGACGGCACAGAGGTGAGCAGGAACCAACCGGCCTGTCTGTGGTGGGGCTGGCCCCGGGGCAGGCGTGGGGGTGATGGCTGGAAGTGGGATGGCGCGGGAGTTGGCACCAGCCAGCGGTGGAGGCAGAGACTCAGAGGTCAGGGATCTCTCTCTCTGTCTCTGTCTCTCTCTCTCTCCCTCAGGGAGCTGAGGAGAGTAAGGTGGCGCCCCCTGCCCACCTCGCCTACCTCTCCATGGGCCCTTCTTTCTCTGGCCGCTCCGGGAGCCCTGCGGGCTTGGGTTCAACCCCCCACACACCGCACAGGCCAAGGGCGCCTGCGCGACCGCCAGGGCATAGGGCTGGCCTCGGGGGGTCCTCAGTGAAGGCCCCGCCCTCCCTCCAGGCTCTGACCCAGCTGCAGCTCTTCCATCGCCGCCCTTCTGGACTCGGCTTCAGCTGTCTCCCTCCCCTCCCCCACTCCCACTCAGCTTGCAGGCCGCTTCCCTGCCTTGAAAGCATGGCTCTGGCCCTGAGGGCCACAGACGTACTGGGCTTCAAGCTCAAGGCTCTGCCTGGGCCTGCTGCTTCGGCCAGGGGCTCATTTTTTCCTGGAAAGACAAAACCATGGCCTCACCCCACGCCTGCACTTTGCCACGGCAGGCAGCCCAGATGTAGGAAAGGCTCTGTGGAGTCAGAAGTGCCGAGACAGGCAGATGGCACCAGAGGGTTTGGGGGCCAGGGCGCAACTGGGCTAGCCCCTCCTCCCGGGAGTCGGGGAGGCCCGGCCTTCCTAGTGCCCAGGCCACGGCTCCGGGGAGAAACCCGCCATGGAGGGCACGCGGGAGGCCCTCTGCCTGAGGTGGCAGGTGTCACGCCAGGGCCACTGCAAGCCTGGCTCGGCTTGCCTGCTTTCTCCAAAGGAGGCTGGCCGACCAGCCGAACCTGGCACCTGGGCCAGGCCCCTTCCAAGGGGACGAGTTCCAGAGGATAGAGCCCTGGGGGCGGCTGCCAAGTCTCCTGGGGCGTGTGCTGGGCCCCCGTCAGAGGAGGAAGCAGCCTGGTAAACGGTGTGCCAGGCCTGAGATCTGGAGGCCTCCCACAGCCGGGTCCCTGTCCTGCCCAGGCCCCCCGAGGGAGGACGATGGTCGGGCAGTGGCGAGCGGGGTGGGGCTGGCGCCGAGCCTGCCCTTGGATGCCCCGGGGAAGGGCGCCGGGGGATGGGCTGCCCCTGGCCAGGTCTGAGGGACCGACCCAGCTCGGGGCTGTCGGGGGCAGAGAGAGAACCCCCCTCCGCCCTTTCCCTTCAGGTTCTTAGGGCTGGCCAAATCCTTCCCAAGACAGCTTGTCTGGAGAAAATCAGACCCAGCTGAAGAACATGTGTCCATGGGGGAAACCCGGGAAACTGAGTCTCCCCACACAATAGCAGAGATTCTCATCTTGCATCCTCTCCTGAGCTAATGACAAAGGTGGCTGTCCCGGGTGGGCCTGTGGAATGGGAGAGGGGAGGAAGTCTATTGTCATGCAGAGGGACATGGAAAGACTTGTCTGAAGCTTATCCCCTGCACTGGGGTCAGGTCGGGAAGGGACGGCACAGAGGTGAGCAGGAACCAACCGGCCTGTCTGTGGTGGGGCTGGCCCCGGGGCAGGCGTGGGGGTGATGGCTGGAAGTGGGATGGCGCGTGAGTTGGCACCAGCCAGCGGTGGAGGCAGAGACTCAGAGGTCAGGGATCTCTCTCTCTGTCTCTGTCTCTCTCTCTCTCCCTCAGGGAGCTGAGGAGAGTAAGCTGGCGCCCCCTGCCCACTTCGCCTACCTCTCCATGGGCCCTTCTTTCTCTGGCCGCTCCGGGAGCCCTGCGGGCTTGGGTTCAACCCCCCACACACCGCACAGGCCAAGGGCGCATGCGTGACCGCCGGGGCCTAGGGCTGGCCTCGGGGGGGGGGGTCCTCAGTGAAGGCCCCGCCCTCCCTCCAGGCTCTGACCCAGCTGCAGCTCTTCCATCGCCGCCCTTCTGGACTGGGCTTCAGCTGTCTCCCTCCCCTCCCCCACTCCCACTCAGCTTGCAGGCCGCTTCCCTGCCTTGAAAGCATGGCTCTGGCCCTGAGGGCCACAGACCTACTGGGTTTCAAGCTCAAGGCTCTGCCTGGGCCTGCTGCTTCGGCCAGGGGCTCATTTTTTCCTGGAAAGACAAAACCATGGCCTCAGCCCACGCCTGCACTTTGCCACGGCAGGCAGCCCAGATGTAGGAAAGGCTCTGTGGAGTCAGAAGTGCCGAGACAGGCAGATGGCACCAGAGGGTTTGGGGGCCAGGGCGCAAGTGGGCTAGCCCCTCCTCCCGGGAGTCGGGGAGGCCTGGCCTTCCTAGTGCCCAGGCCACGGCTCCGGGGAGAAACCCGCCATGGAGGGCACGCGGGAGGCCCTCTGCCTGAGGTGGCAGGTGTCACGCCAGGGCCACTGCAAGCCTGGCTCGGCTTGCCTGCTTTCTCCAAAGGAGGCTGGCCGACCAGCCGAACCTGGCACCTGGGCCAGGCCCCTTCCAAGGGGACGAGTTCCAGAGGATAGAGCCCTGGGGGCGGCTGCCAAGTCTCCTGGGGCGTGTGCTGGGCCCCCGTCAGAGGAGGAAGCAGCCTGGTAAACGGTGTGCCAGGCCTGAGATCTGGAGGCCTCCCACAGCCGGGTCCCTGTCCTGCCCAGGCCCCCCGAGGGAGGACGATGGTCGGGCAGTGGCGAGCGGGGTGGGGCTGGCGCCGAGCCTGCCCTTGGATGCCCCGGGGAAGGGCGCCGGGGGATGGCGTGCCCCTGGCCAGGTCTGAGGGACCGACACAGCTCGGGGCTGTCGGGGGCAGAGAGAGAACCCCCCTCCGCCCTTTCCCTTCAGGTTCTTAGGGCTGGCCAAATCCTTCCCAAGACAGCTTGTCTGGAGAAAATCAGACCCAGCTGAAGAACATGTGTCCATGGGGGAAACCCGGGAAACTGAGTCTCCCCACACAATAGCAGAGATTCTCATCTTGCATCCTCTCCTGAGCTAATGACAAAGGTGGCTGTCCCGGGTGGGCCTGTGGAATGGGAGAGGGGAGGAAGTCTATTGTCATGCAGAGGGACATGGAAAGACTTGTCTGAAGCTTATCCCCTGCACTGGGGTCAGGTCGGGAAGGGACGGCACAGAGGTGAGCAGGAACCAACCGGCCTGTCTGTGGTGGGGCTGGCCCCAGGGCAGGCGTGGGGGTGATGGCTGGAAGTGGGATGGCGCGGGAGTTGGCACCAGCCAGCGGTGGAGGCAGAGACTCAGAGGTCAGGGATCTCTCTCTCTGTCTCTGTCTCTCTCTCTCTCCCTCAGGGAGCTGAGGAGAGTAAGGTGGCGCCCCCTGCCCACCTCGCCTACCTCTCCATGGGCCCTTCTTTCTCTGGCCGCTCCGGGAGCCCTGCGGGCTTGGGTTCAACCCCACACACACCGCACAGGCCAAGGGCGCCTGCGCGACCGCCAGGGCCTAGGGCTGGCCTCGGGGGGTCCTCAGTGAAGGCCCCGCCCTCCCTCCAGGCTCTGACCCAGCTGCAGCTCTTCCATCGCCGCCCTTCTGGACTAGGCTTCAGCTGTCTCCCTCCCCTCCCCCACTCCCACTCAGCTTGCAGGCCGCTTCCCTGCCTTGAAAGCATGGCTCTGGCCCTGAGGGCCACAGACCTACTGGGCTTCAAGCTCAAGGCTCTGCCTGGGCCTGCTGCTTCGGCCAGGGGCTCATTTTTTCCTGGAAAGACAAAACCATGGCCTCACCCCACGCCTGCACTTTGCCACGGCAGGCAGCCCAGATGTAGGAAAGGCTCTGTGGAGTCAGAAGTGCCGAGACAGGCAGATGGCACCAGAGGGTTTGGGGGCCAGGGCGCAACTGGGCTAGCCCCTCCTCCCGGGAGTCGGGGAGGCCCGGCCTTCCTAGTGCCCAGGCCACGGCTCCGGGGAGAAACCCGCCATGGAGGGCACGCGGGAGGCCCTCTGCCTGAGGTGGCAGGTGTCACGCCAGGGCCACTGCAAGCCTGGCTCGGCTTGCCTGCTTTCTCCAAAGGAGGCTGGCCGACCAGCCGAACCTGGCACCTGGGCCAGGCCCCTTCCAAGGGGACGAGTTCCAGAGGATAGAGCCCTGGGGGCGGCTGCCAAGTCTCCTGGGGCGTGTGCTGGGCCCCCGTCAGAGGAGGAAGCAGCCTGGTAAACGGTGTGCCAGGCCTGAGATCTGGAGGCCTCCCACAGCCGGGTCCCTGTCCTGCCCAGGCCCCCCGAGGGAGGACGATGGTCGGGCAGTGGCGAGCGGGGTGGGGCTGGCGCCGAGCCTGCCCTTGGATGCCCCGGGGAAGGGCGCCGGGGGATGGGCTGCCCCTGGCCAGGTCTGAGGGACCGACCCAGCTCGGGGCTGTCGGGGGCAGAGAGAGAACCCCCCTCCGCCCTTTCCCTTCAGGTTCTTAGGGCTGGCCAAATCCTTCCCAAGACAGCTTGTCTGGAGAAAATCAGACCCAGCTGAAGAACATGTGTCCATGGGGGAAACCCGGGAAACTGAGTCTCCCCACACAATAGCAGAGATTCTCATCTTGCATCCTCTCCTGAGCTAATGACAAAGGTGGATGTCCCTGGTGGGCCTGTGGAATGGGAGAGGGGAGGAAGTCTATTGTCATGCAGAGGGACATGGAAAGACTTGTCTGAAGCTTATCCCCTGCACTGGGGTCAGGTCGGGAAGGGACGGCACAGAGGTGAGCAGGAACCAACCGGCCTCTCTGTGGTGGGGCTGGCCCCGGGGCAGGCGTGGGGGTGATGGCTGGAAGTGGGATGGCGCGTGAGTTGGCACCAGCCAGCGGTGGAGGCAGAGACTCAGAGGTCAGGGATCTCTCTCTCTGTCTCTGTCTCTCTCTCTCTCCCTCAGGGAGCTGAGGAGAGTAAGCTGGCGCCCCCTGCCCACCTCGCCTACCTCTCCATGGGCCCTTCTTTCTCTGGCCGCTCCGGGAGCCCTGCGGGCTTGGGTTCAACCCCCCACACACCGCACAGGCCAAGGGCGCATGCGTGACCGCCAGGGCCTAGGGCTGGCCTCCGGGGGGGGTCCTCAGTGAAGGCCCCGCCCTCCCTCCAGACTCTGACCCAGCTGCAGCTCTTCCATCGCCGCCCTTCTGGACTCGGCTTCAGCTGTCTCCCTCCCCTCCCCCACTCCCACTCAGCTTGCAGGCCGCTTCCCTGCCTTGAAAGCATGACTCTGGCCCTGAGGGCCACAGACCTACTGGGCTTCAAGCTCAAGGCTCTGCCTGGGCCTGCTGCTTCGGCCAGGGGCTCATTTTTTCCTGGAAAGACAAAACCATGGCCTCACCCCACGCCTGCACTTTGCCACGGCAGGCAGCCCAGATGTAGGAAAGGCTCTGTGGAGTCAGAAGTGCCGAGACAGGCAGATGGCACCAGAGGGTTTGGGGGCCAGGGCGCAACTGGGCTAGCCCCTCCTCCCGGGAGTCGGGGAGGCCCGGCCTTCCTAGTGCCCAGGCCACGGCTCCGGGGAGAAACCCGCCATGGAGGGCACGCGGGAGGCCCTCTGCCTGAGGTGGCAGGTGTCACGCCAGGGCCACTGCAAGCCTGGCTCGGCTTGCCTGCTTTCTCCAAAGGAGGCTGGCCGACCAGCCGAACCTGGCACCTGGGCCAGGCCCCTTCCAAGGGGACGAGTTCCAGAGGATAGAGCCCTGGGGGCGGCTGCCAAGTCTCCTGGGGCGTGTGCTGGGCCCCCGTCAGAGGAGGAAGCAGCCTGGTAAACGGTGTGCCAGGCCTGAGATCTGGAGGCCTCCCACAGCCGGGTCCCTGTCCTGCCCAGGCCCCCCGAGGGAGGACGATGGTCGGGCAGTGGCGAGCGGGGTGGGGCTGGCGCCGAGCCTGCCCTTGGATGCCCCGGGGAAGGGCGCCGGGGGATGGGCTGCCCCTGGCCAGGTCTGAGGGACCGACCCAGCTCGGGGCTGTCGGGGGCAGAGAGAGAACCCCCCTCCGCCCTTTCCCTTCAGGTTCTTAGGGCTGGCCAAATCCTTCCCAAGACAGCTTGTCTGGAGAAAATCAGACCCAGCTGAAGAACATGTGTCCATGGGGGAAACCCGGGAAACTGAGTCTCCCCACACAATAGCAGAGATTCTCATCTTGCATCCTCTCCTGAGCTAATGACAAAGGTGGCTGTCCCGGGTGGGCCTGTGGAATGGGAGAGGGGAGGAAGTCTATTGTCATGCAGAGGGACATGGAAAGACTTGTCTGAAGCTTATCCCCTGCACTGGGGTCAGGTCGGGAAGGGACGGCACAGAGGTGAGCAGGAACCAACCGGCCTGTCTGTGGTGGGGCTGGCCCCGGGGCAGGCGTGGGGGTGATGGCTGGAAGTGGGATGGCGCGGGAGTTGGCACCAGCCAGCGGTGGAGGCAAAGACTCAGAGGTCAGGGATCTCTCTCTCTGTCTCTGTCTCTCTCTCTCTCCCTCAGGGAGCTGAGGAGAGTAAGGTGGCGCCCCCTGCCCACCTCGCCTACCTCTCCATGGGCCCTTCTTTCTCTGGCCGCTCCGGGAGCCCTGCGGGCTTGGGTTCAACCCCCCACACACCGCACAGGCCAAGGGCGCCTGCGCGACCGCCAGGGCCTAGGGCTGGCCTCGGGGGGGTCCTCAGTGAAGGCCCCGCCCTCCCTCCAGGCTCTGACCCAGCTGCAGCTCTTCCATCGCCGCCCTTCTGGACTCGGCTTCAGCTGTCTCCCTCCCCTCCCCCACTCCCACTCAGCTTGCAGGCCGCTTCCCTGCCTTGAAAGCATGGCTCTGGCCCTGAGGGCCACAGACGTACTGGGCTTCAAGCTCAAGGCTCTGCCTGGGCCTGCTGCTTCGGCCAGGGGCTCATTTTTTCCTGGAAAGACAAAACCATGGCCTCACCCCACGCCTGCACTTTGCCACGGCAGGCAGCCCAGATGTAGGAAAGGCTCTGTGGAGTCAGAAGTGCCGAGACAGGCAGATGGCACCAGAGGGTTTGGGGGCCAGGGCGCAACTGGGCTAGCCCCTCCTCCCGGGAGTCGGGGAGGCCCGGCCTTCCTAGTGCCCAGGCCACGGCTCCGGGGAGAAACCCGCCATGGAGGGCACGCGGGAGGCCCTCTGCCTGAGGTGGCAGGTGTCACGCCAGGGCCACTGCAAGCCTGGCTCGGCTTGCCTGCTTTCTCCAAAGGAGGCTGGCCGACCAGCCGAACCTGGCACCTGGGCCAGGCCCCTTCCAAGGGGACGAGTTCCAGAGGATAGAGCCCTGGGGGCGGCTGCCAAGTCTCCTGGGGCGTGTGCTGGGCCCCCGTCAGAGGAGGAAGCAGCCTGGTAAACGGTGTGCCAGGCCTGAGATCTGGAGGCCTCCCACAGCCGGGTCCCTGTCCTGCCCAGGCCCCCCGAGGGAGGACGATGGTCGGGCAGTGGCGAGCGGGGTGGGGCTGGCGCCGAGCCTGCCCTTGGATGCCCCGGGGAAGGGCGCCGGGGGATGGGGTGCCCCTGGCCAGGTCTGAGGGACCGACCCAGCTCGGGGCTGTCGGGGGCAGAGAGAGAACCCCCCTCCGCCCTTTCCCTACAGGTTCTTAGGGCTGGCCAAATCCTTCCCAAGACAGCTTGTCTGGAGAAAATCAGACCCAGCTGAAGAACATGTGTCCATGGGGGAAACCCGGGAAACTGAGTCTCCCCACACAATAGCAGAGATTCTCATCTTGCATCCTCTCCTGAGCTAATGACAAAGGTGGCTGTCCCGGGTGGGCCTGTGGAATGGGAGAGGGGAGGAAGTCTATTGTCATGCAGAGGGACATGGAAAGACTTGTCTGAAGCTTATCCCCTGCACTGGGGTCAGGTCGGGAAGGGACGGCACAGAGGTGAGCAGGAACCAACCGGCCTGTCTGTGGTGGGGCTGGCCCCGGGGCAGGCGTGGGGGTGATGGCTGGAAGTGGGATGGCGCGTGAGTTGGCACCAGCCAGCGGTGGAGGCAGAGACTCAGAGGTCAGGGATCTCTCTCTCTGTCTCTGTCTCTCTCTCTCTCCCTCAGGGAGCTGAGGAGAGTAAGCTGGCGCCCCCTGCCCACCTCGCCTACCTCTCCATGGGCCCTTCTTTCTCTGGCCGCTCCGGGAGCCCTGCGGGCTTGGGTTCAACCCCCCACACACCGCACAGGCCAAGGGCGCATGCGTGACCGCCGTGGCCTAGGGCTGGCCTCGGGGGGGGGGGGTCCTCAGTGAAGGCCCCGCCCTCCCTCCAGGCTCTGACCCAGCTGCAGCTCTTCCATCGCCGCCCTTCTGGACTCGGCTTCAGCTGTCTCCCTCCCCTCCCCCACTCCCACTCAGCTTGCAGGCCGCTTCCCTGCCTTGAAAGCATGGCTCTGGCCCTGAGGGCCACAGACCTACTGGGCTTCAAGCTCAAGGCTCTGCCTGGGCCTGCTGCTTCGGCCAGGGGCTCATTTTTTCCTGGAAAGACAAAACCATGGCCTCACCCCACGCCTGCACTTTGCCACGGCAGGCAGCCCAGATGTAGGAAAGGCTCTGTGGAGTCAGAAGTGCCGAGACAGGCAGATGGCACCAGAGGGTTTGGGGGCCAGGGCGCAACTGGGCTAGCCCCTCCTCCCGGGAGTCGGGGAGGCCTGGCCTTCCTAGTGCCCAGGCCACGGCTCCGGGGAGAAACCCGCCATGGAGGGCACGCGGGAGGCCCTCTGCCTGAGGTGGCAGGTGTCACGCCAGGGCCACTGCAAGCCTGGCTCGGCTTGCCTGCTTTCTCCAAAGGAGGCTGGCCGACCAGCCGAACCTGGCACCTGGGCCAGGCCCCTTCCAAGGGGACGAGTTCCAGAGGATAGAGCCCTGGGGGCGGCTGCCAAGTCTCCTGGGGCGTGTGCTGGGCCCCCGTCAGAGGAGGAAGCAGCCTGGTAAACGGTGTGCCAGGCCTGAGATCTGGAGTCCTCCCACAGCCGGGTCCCTGTCCTGCCCAGGCCCCCCGAGGGAGGACGATGGTCGGGCAGTGGCGAGCGGGGTGGGGCTGGCGTCGAGCCTGCCCTTGGATGCCCCGGGGAAGGGCGCCGGGGGATGGGCTGCCCCTGGCCAGGTCTGAGGGACCGACACAGCTCGGGGCTGTCGGGGGCAGAGAGAGAACCCCCCTCCGCCCTTTCCCTTCAGGTTCTTAGGGCTGGCCAAATCCTTCCCAAGACAGCTTGTCTGGAGAAAATCAGACCCAGCTGAAGAACATGTGTCCATGGGGGAAACCCGGGAAACTGAGTCTCCCCACACAATAGCAGAGATTCTCATCTTGCATCCTCTCCTGAGCTAATGACAAAGGTGGCTGTCCCGGGTGGGCCTGTGGAATGGGAGAGGGGAGGAAGTCTATTGTCATGCAGAGGGACATGGAAAGACTTGTCTGAAGCTTATCCCCTGCACTGGGGTCAGGTCGGGAAGGGACGGCACAGAGGTGAGCAGGAAACAACCGGCCTGTCTGTGGTGGGGCTGGCCCCGGGGCAGGCGTGGGGGTGATGGCTGGAAGTGGGATGGCGAGTGAGTTGGCACCAGCCAGCGGTGGAGGCAGAGACTCAGAGGTCAGGGATCTCTCTCTCTGTCTCTGTCTCTCTCTCTCTCCCTCAGGGAGCTGAGGAGAGTAAGCTGGCGCCCCCTGCCCACCTCGCCTACCTCTCCATGGGCCCTTCTTTCTCTGGCCGCTCCGGGAGCCCTGCGGGCTTGGGTTCAACCCCCCACACACCGCACAGGCCAAGGGCGCATGCGTGACCGCCGGGGCCTAGGGCTGGCCTCCGGGGGGGGTCCTCAGTGAAGGCCCCGCCCTCCCTCCAGGCTCTGACCCAGCTGCAGCTCTTCCATCGCCGCCCTTCTGGACTAGGCTTCAGCTGTCTCCCTCCCCTCCCCCACTCCCACTCAGCTTGCAGGCCGCTTCCCTGCCTTGAAAGCATGGCTCTGGCCCTGAGGGCCACAGACCTACTGGGCTTCAAGCTCAAGGCTCTGCCTGGGCCTGCTGCTTCGGCCAGGGGCTCATTTTTTCCTGGAAAGACAAAACCATGGCCTCACCCCACGCCTGCACTTTGCCACGGCAGGCAGCCCAGATGTAGGAAAGGCTCTGTGGAGTCAGAAGTGCCGAGACAGGCAGATGGCACCAGAGGGTTTGGGGGCCAGGGCGCAACTGGGCTAGCCCCTCCTCCCGGGAGTCGGGGAGGCCCGGCCTTCCTAGTGCCCAGGCCACGGCTCCGGGGAGAAACCCGCCATGGAGGGCACGCGGGAGGCCCTCTGCCTGAGGTGGCAGGTGTCACGCCAGGGCCACTGCAAGCCTGGCTCGGCTTGCCTGCTTTCTCCAAAGGAGGCTGGCCGACCAGCCGAACCTGGCACCTGGGCCAGGCCCCTTCCAAGGGGACGAGTTCCAGAGGCTAGAGCCCTGGGGGCGGCTGCCAAGTCTCCTGGGGCGTGTGCTGGGCCCCCGTCAGAGGAGGAAGCAGCCTGGTAAACGGTGTGCCAGGCCTGAGATCTGGAGGCCTCCCACAGCCGGGTCCCTGTCCTGCCCAGGCCCCCCGAGGGAGGACGATGGTCGGGCAGTGGCGAGCGGGGTGGGGCTGGCGCCGAGCCTGCCCTTGGATGCCCCGGGGAAGGGCGCCGGGGGATGGGCTGCCCCTGGCCAGGTCTGAGGGACCGACCCAGCTCGGGGCTGTCGGGGGCAGAGAGAGAACCCCCCTCCGCCCTTTCCCTTCAGGTTCTTAGGGCTGGCCAAATCCTTCCCAAGACAGCTTGTCTGGAGAAAATCAGACCCAGCTGAAGAACATGTGTCCATGGGGGAAACCCGGGAAACTGAGTCTCCCCACACAATAGCAGAGATTCTCATCTTGCATCCTCTCCTGAGCTAATGACAAAGGTGGCTGTCCCGGGTGGGCCTGTGGAATGGGAGAGGGGAGGAAGTCTATTGTCATGCAGAGGGACATGGAAAGACTTGTCTGAAGCTTATCCCCTGCACTGGGGTCAGGTCGGGAAGGGACGGCACAGAGGTGAGCAGGAACCAACCGGCCTCTCTGTGGTGGGGCTGGCCCCGGGGCAGGCGTGGGGGTGATGGCTGGAAGTGGGATGGCGCGTGAGTTGGCACCAGCCAGCGGTGGAGGCAGAGACTCAGAGGTCAGGGATCTCTCTCTCTGTCTCTGTCTCTCTCTCTCTCCCTCAGGGAGCTGAGGAGAGTAAGCTGGCGCCCCCTGCCCACCTCGCCTACCTCTCCATGGGCCCTTCTTTCTCTGGCCGCTCCGGGAGCCCTGCGGGCTTGGGTTCAACCCCCCACACACCGCACAGGCCAAGGGCGCATGCGTGACCGCCGGGGCCTAGGGCTGGCCTCCGGGGGGGGTCCTCAGTGAAGGCCCCGCCCTCCCTCCAGGCTCTGACCCAGCTGCAGCTCTTCCATCGCCGCCCTTCTGGACTCGGCTTCAGCTGTCTCCCTCCCCTCCCCCACTCCCACTCAGCTTGCAGGCCGCTTCCCTGCCTTGAAAGCATGGCTCTGGCCCTGAGGGCCACAGACCTACTGGGCTTCAAGCTCAAGGCTCTGCCTGGGCCTGCTGCTTCGGCCAGGGGCTCATTTTTTCCTGGAAAGACAAAACCATGGCCTCACCCCACGCCTGCACTTTGCCACGGCAGGCAGCCCAGATGTAGGAAAGGCTCTGTGGAGTCAGAAGTGCCGAGACAGGCAGATGGCACCAGAGGGTTTGGGGGCCAGGGCGCAACTGGGCTAGCCCCTCCTCCCGGGAGTCGGGGAGGCCCGGCCTTCCTAGTGCCCAGGCCACGGCTCCGGGGAGAAACCCGCCATGGAGGGCACGCGGGAGGCCCTCTGCCTCAGGTGGCAGGTGTCACGCCAGGGCCACTGCAAGCCTGGCTCGGCTTGCCTGCTTTCTCCAAAGGAGGCTGGCCGACCAGCCGAACCTGGCACCTGGGCCAGGCCCCTTCCAAGGGGACGAGTTCCAGAGGCTAGAGCCCTGGGGGCGGCTGCCAAGTCTCCTGGGGCGTGTGCTGGGCCCCCGTCAGAGGAGGAAGCAGCCTGGTAAACGGTGTGCCAGGCCTGAGATCTGGAGGCCTCCCACAGCCGGGTCCCTGTCCTGCCCAGGCCCCCCGAGGGAGGACGATGGTCGGGCAGTGGCGAGCGGGGTGGGGCTGGCGCCGAGCCTGCCCTTGGATGCCCCGGGGAAGGGCGCCGGGGGATGGGGTGCCCCTGGCCAGGTCTGAGGGACCGACCCAGCTCGGGGCTGTCGGGGGCAGAGAGAGAACCCCCCTCCGCCCTTTCCCTTCAGGTTCTTAGGGCTGGCCAAATCCTTCCCAAGACAGCTTGTCTGGAGAAAATCAGACCCAGCTGAAGAACATGTGTCCATGGGGGAAACCCGGGAAACTGAGTCTCCCCACACAATAGCAGAGATTCTCATCTTGCATCCTCTCCTGAGCTAATGACAAAGGTGGATGTCCCTGGTGGGCCTGTGGAATGGGAGAGGGGAGGAAGTCTATTGTCATGCAGAGGGACATGGAAAGACTTGTCTGAAGCTTATCCCCTGCACTGGGGTCAGGTCGGGAAGGGACGGCACAGAGGTGAGCAGGAACCAACCGGCCTGTCTGTGGTGGGGCTGGCCCCAGGGCAGGCGTGGGGGTGATGGCTGGAAGTGGGATGGCGCGGGAGTTGGCACCAGCCAGCGGTGGAGGCAGAGACTCAGAGGTCAGGGATCTCTCTCTCTGTCTCTGTCTCTCTCTCTCTCCCTCAGGGAGCTGAGGAGAGTAAGCTGGCGCCCCCTGCCCACCTCGCCTACCTCTCCATGGGCCCTTCTTTCTCTGGCCGCTCCGGGAGCCCTGCGGGCTTGGGTTCAACCCCCCACACACCGCACAGGCCAAGGGCGCATGCGTGACCGCCGGGGCCTAGGGCTGGCCTCCGGGGGGGGGGTCCTCAGTGAAGGCCCCGCCCTCCCTCCAGGCTCTGACCCAGCTGCAGCTCTTCCATCGCCGCCCTTCTGGACTCGGCTTCAGCTGTCTCCCTCCCCTCCCCCACTCCCACTCAGCTTGCAGGCCGCTTCCCTGCCTTGAAAGCATGGCTCTGGCCCTGAGGGCCACAGACCTACTGGGCTTCAAGCTCAAGGCTCTGCCTGGGCCTGCTGCTTCGGCCAGGGGCTCATTATTTCCTGGAAAGACAAAACCATGGCCTCACCCCACGCCTGCACTTTGCCACGGCAGGCAGCCCAGATGTAGGAAAGCCTCTGTGGAGTCAGAAGTGCCGAGACAGGCAGATGGCACCAGAGGGTTTGGGGGCCAGGGCGCAACTGGGCTAGCCCCTCCTCCCGGGAGTCGGGGAGGCCCGGCCTTCCTAGTGCCCAGGCCACGGCTCCGGGGAGAAACCCGCCATGGAGGGCACGCGGGAGGCCCTCTGCCTGAGGTGGCAGGTGTCACGCCAGGGCCACTGCAAGCCTGGCTCGGCTTGCCTGCTTTCTCCAAAGGAGGCTGGCCGACCAGCCGAACCTGGCACCTGGGCCAGGCCCCTTCCAAGGGGACGAGTTCCAGAGGATAGAGCCCTGGGGGCGGCTGCCAAGTCTCCTGGGGCGTGTGCTGGGCCCCCGTCAGAGGAGGAAGCAGCCTGGTAAACGGTGTGCCAGGCCTGAGATCTGGAGGCCTCCCACAGCCGGGTCCCTGTCCTGCCCAGGCCCCCCGAGGGAGGACGATGGTCGGGCAGTGGCGAGCGGGGTGGGGCTGGCGCCGAGCCTGCCCTTGGATGCCCCGGGGAAGGGCGCCGGGGGATGGGGTGCCCCTGGCCAGGTCTGAGGGACCGACCCAGCTCGGGGCTGTCGGGGGCAGAGAGAGAACCCCCCTCCGCCCTTTCCCTTCAGGTTCTTAGGGCTGGCCAAATCCTTCCCAAGACAGCTTGTCTGGAGAAAATCAGACCCAGCTGAAGAACATGTGTCCATGGGGGAAACCCGGGAAACTGAGTCTCCCCACACAATAGCAGAGATTCTCATCTTGCATCCTCTCCTGAGCTAATGACAAAGGTGGATGTCCCTGGTGGGCCTGTGGAATGGGAGAGGGGAGGAAGTCTATTGTCATGCAGAGGGACATGGAAAGACTTGTCTGAAGCTTATCCCCTGCACTGGGGTCAGGTCGGGAAGGGACGGCACAGAGGTGAGCAGGAACCAACCGGCCTCTCTGTGGTGGGGCTGGCCCCGGGGCAGGCGTGGGAGTGATGGCTGGAAGTGGGATGGCGTGTGAGTTGGCACCAGCCAGCGGTGGAGGCAGAGACTCAGAGGTCAGGGATCTCTCTCTCTGTCTCTGTCTCTCTCTCTCTCCCTCAGGGAGCTGAGGAGAGTAAGCTGGCGCCCCCTGCCCACCTCGCCTACCTCTCCATGGGCCCTTCTTTCTCTGGCCGCTCCGGGAGCCCTGCGGGCTTGGGTTCAACCCCCCACACACCGCACAGGCCAAGGGCGCATGCGTGACCGCCGGGGCCTAGGGCTGGCCTCCGGGGGGGGGTCCTCAGTGAAGGCCCCGCCCTCCCTCCAGGCTCTGACCCAGCTGCAGCTCTTCCATCGCCGCCCTTCTGGACTCGGCTTCAGCTGTCTCCCTCCCCTCCCCCACTCCCACTCAGCTTGCAGGCCGCTTCCCTGCCTTGAAAGCATGGCTCTGGCCCTGAGGGCCACAGACCTACTGGGCTTCAAGCTCAAGGCTCTGCCTGGGCCTGCTGCTTCGGCCAGGGGCTCATTTTTTCCTGGAAAGACAAAACCATGGCCTCACCCCACGCCTGCACTTTGCCACGGCAGGCAGCCCAGATGTAGGAAAGGCTCTGTGGAGTCAGAAGTGCCGAGACAGGCAGATGGCACCAGAGGGTTTGGGGGCCAGGGCGCAACTGGGCTAGCCCCTCCTCCCGGGAGTCGGGGAGGCCCGGCCTTCCTAGTGCCCAGGCCACGGCTCCGGGGAGAAACCCGCCATGGAGGGCACGCGGGAGGCCCTCTGCCTGAGGTGGCAGGTGTCACGCCAGGGCCACTGCAAGCCTGGCTCGGCTTGCCTGCTTTCTCCAAAGGAGGCTGGCCGACCAGCCGAACCTGGCACCTGGGCCAGGCCCCTTCCAAGGGGACGAGTTCCAGAGGATAGAGCCCTGGGGGCGGCTGCCAAGTCTCCTGGGGCGTGTGCTGGGCCCCCGTCAGAGGAGGAAGCAGCCTGGTAAACGGTGTGCCAGGCCTGAGATCTGGAGGCCTCCCACAGCCGGGTCCCTGTCCTGCCCAGGCCCCCCGAGGGAGGACGATGGTCGGGCAGTGGCGAGCGGGGTGGGGCTGGCGCCGAGCCTGCCCTTGGATGCCCCGGGGAAGGGCGCCGGGGGATGGGCTGCCCCTGGCCAGGTCTGAGGGACCGACCCAGCTCGGGGCTGTCGGGGGCAGAGAGAGAACCCCCCTCCGCCCTTTCCCTTCAGGTTCTTAGGGCTGGCCAAATCCTTCCCAAGACAGCTTGTCTGGAGAAAATCAGACCCAGCTGAAGAACATGTGTCCATGGGGGAAACCCGGGAAACTGAGTCTCCCCACACAATAGCAGAGATTCTCATCTTGCATCCTCTCCTGAGCTAATGGCAAAGGTGGATGTCCCAGGTGGGCCTGTGGAATGGGAGAGGGGAGGAAGTCTATTGTCATGCAGAGGGACATGGAAAGACTTGTCTGAAGCTTATCCCCTGCACTGGGGTCAGGTCGGGAAGGGACGGCACAGAGGTGAGCAGGAACCAACCGGCCTGTCTGTGGTGGGGCTGGCCCCGGGGCAGGCGTGGGGGGTGATGGCTGGAAGTGGGATGGCGCGTGAGTTGGCACCAGCCAGCGGTGGAGGCAGAGACTCAGAGGTCAGGGATCTCTCTCTCTGTCTCTGTCTCTCTCTCTCTCCCTCAGGGAGCTGAGGAGAGTAAGCTGGCGCCCCCTGCCCACCTCGCCTACCTCTCCATGGGCCCTTCTTTCTCTGGCCGCTCCGGGAGCCCTGCGGGCTTGGGTTCAACCCCCCACACACCGCACAGGCCAAGGGCGCATGCGTGACCGCCAGGGCCTAGGGCTGGCCTCCGGGGGGGGTCCTCAGTGAAGGCCCCGCCCTCCCTCCAGGCTCTGACCCAGCTGCAGCTCTTCCATCGCCGCCCTTCTGGACTCGGCTTCAGCTGTCTCCCTCCCCTCCCCCACTCCCACTCAGCTTGCAGGCCGCTTCCCTGCCTTGAAAGCATGGCTCTGGCCCTGAGGGCCACAGACCTACTGGGCTTCAATCTCAAGGCTCTGCCTGGGCCTGCTGCTTCGGCCAGGAGCTCATTTTTTCCTGGAAAGACAAAACCATGGCCTCACCCCACGCCTGCACTTTGCCACGGCAGGCAGCCCAGATGTAGGAAAGGCTCTGTGGAGTCAGAAGTGCCGAGACAGGCAGATGGCACCAGAGGGTTTGGGGGCCAGGGCGCAACTGGGCTAGCCCCTCCTCCCGGGAGTCGGGGAGGCCCGGCCTTCCTAGTGCCCAGGCCACGGCTCCGGGGAGAAACCCGCCATGGAGGGCACGCGGGAGGCCCTCTGCCTGAGGTGGCAGGTGTCACGCCAGGGCCACTGCAAGCCTGGCTCGGCTTGCCTGCTTTCTCCAAAGGAGGCTGGCCGACCAGCCGAACCTGGCACCTGGGCCAGGCCCCTTCCAAGGGGACGAGTTCCAGAGGCTAGAGCCCTGGGGGCGGCTGCCAAGTCTCCTGGGGCGTGTGCTGGGCCCCCGTCAGAGGAGGAAGCAGCCTGGTAAACGGTGTGCCAGGCCTGAGATCTGGAGGCCTCCCACAGCCGGGTCCCTGTCCTGCCCAGGCCCCCCGAGGGAGGACGATGGTCGGGCAGTGGCGAGCGGAGTGGGGCTGGCGCCGAGCCTGCCCTTGGATGCCCCGGGGAAGGGCGCCGGGGGATGGGCTGCCCCTGGCCAGGTCTGAGGGACCGACCCAGCTCGGGGCTGTCGGGGGCAGAGAGAGAACCCCCCTCCGCCCTTTCCCTTCAGGTTCTTAGGGCTGGCCAAATCCTTCCCAAGACAGCTTGTCTGGAGAAAATCAGACCCAGCTGAAGAACATGTGTCCATGGGGGAAACCCGGGAAACTGAGTCTCCCCACACAATAGCAGAGATTCTCATCTTGCATCCTCTCCTGAGCTAATGACAAAGGTGGCTGTCCCGGGTGGGCCTGTGGAATGGGAGAGGGGAGGAAGTCTATTGTCATGCAGAGGGACATGGAAAGACTTGTCTGAAGCTTATCCCCTGCACTGGGGTCAGGTCGGGAAGGGACGGCACAGAGGTGAGCAGGAACCAACCGGCCTGTCTGTGGTGGGGCTGGCCCCGGGGCAGGCGTGGGGGTGATGGCTGGAAGTGGGATGGCGCGTGAGTTGGCACCAGCCAGCGGTGGAGGCAGAGACTCAGAGGTCAGGGATCTCTCTCTCTGTCTCTGTCTCTCTCTCTCTCCCTCAGGGAGCTGAGGAGAGTAAGCTGGCGCCCCCTGCCCACCTCGCCTACCTCTCCATGGGCCCTTCTTTCTCTGGCCGCTCCGGGAGCCCTGCGGGCTTGGGTTCAACCCCCCACACACCGCACAGGCCAAGGGCGCATGCGTGACCGCCGGGGCCTAGGGCTGGCCTCGGGGGGGGGGGGGTCCTCAGTGAAGGCCCCGCCCTCCCTCCAGGCTCTGACCCAGCTGCAGCTCTTCCATCGCCGCCCTTCTGGACTCGGCTTCAGCTGTCTCCCTCCCCTCCCCCACTCCCACTCAGCTTGCAGGCCGCTTCCCTGCCTTGAAAGCATGGCTCTGGCCCTGAGGGCCACAGACCTACTGGGCTTCAAGCTCAAGGCTCTGCCTGGGCCTGCTGCTTCGGCCAGGGGCTCATTTTTTCCTGGAAAGACAAAACCATGGCCTCACCCCACGCCTGCACTTTGCCACGGCAGGCAGCCCAGATGTAGGAAAGGCTCTGTGGAGTCAGAAGTGCCGAGACAGGCAGATGGCACCAGAGGGTTTGGGGGCCAGGGCGCAACTGGGCTAGCCCCTCCTCCCGGTAGTCGGGGAGGCCCGGCCTTCCTAGTGCCCAGGCCACGGCTCCGGGGAGAAAGCCGCCATGGAGGGCACGCGGGAGGCCCTCTGCCTGAGGTGGCAGGTGTCACGCCAGGGCCACTGCAAGCCTGGCTCGGCTTGCCTGCTTTCTCCAAAGGAGGCTGGCCGACCAGCCGAACCTGGCACCTGGGCCAGGCCCCTTCCAAGGGGACGAGTTCCAGAGGATAGAGCCCTGGGGGCGGCTGCCAAGTCTCCTGGGGCGTGTGCTGGGCCCCCGTCAGAGGAGGAAGCAGCCTGGTAAACGGTGTGCCAGGCCTGAGATCTGGAGGCCTCCCACAGCCGGGTCCCTGTCCTGCCCAGGCCCCCCGAGGGAGGACGATGGTCGGGCAGTGGCGAGCGGGGTGGGGCTGGCGCCGAGCCTGCCCTTGGATGCCCCGGGGAAGGGCGCCGGGGGATGGGCTGCCCCTGGCCAGGTCTGAGGGACCGACCCAGCTCGGGGCTGTCGGGGGCAGAGAGAGAACCCCCCTCCGCCCTTTCCCTTCAGGTTCTTAGGGCTGGCCAAATCCTTCCCAAGACAGCTTGTCTGGAGAAAATCAGACCCAGCTGAAGAACATGTGTCCATGGGGGAAACCCGGGAAACTGAGTCTCCCCACACAATAGCAGAGATTCTCATCTTGCATCCTCTCCTGAGCTAATGACAAAGGTGGATGTCCCAGGTGGGCCTGTGGAATGGGAGAGGGGAGGAAGTCTATTGTCATGCAGAGGGACATGGAAAGACTTGTCTGAAGCTTATCCCCTGCACTGGGGTCAGGTCGGGAAGGGACGGCACAGAGGTGAGCAGGAACCAACCGGCCTCTCTGTGGTGGGGCTGGCCCCGGGGCAGGCGTGGGGGTGATGGCTGGAAGTGGGATGGCGCGTGAGTTGGCACCAGCCAGCGGTGGAGGCAGAGACTCAGAGGTCAGGGATCTCTCTCTCTGTCTCTGTCTCTCTCTCTCTCCCTCAGGGAGCTGAGGAGAGTAAGCTGGCGCCCCCTGCCCACCTCGCCTACCTCTCCATGGGCCCTTCTTTCTCTGGCCGCTCCGGGAGCCCTGCGGGCTTGGGTTCAACCCCCCACACACCGCACAGGCCAAGGGCGCATGCGTGACCGCCAGGGCCTAGGGCTGGCCTCCGGGGGGGGTCCTCAGTGAAGGCCCCGCCCTCCCTCCAGGCTCTGACCCAGCTGCAGCTCTTCCATCGCCGCCCTTCTGGACTCGGCTTCAGCTGTCTCCCTCCCCTCCCCCACTCCCACTCAGCTTGCAGGCCGCTTCCCTGCCTTGAAAGCATGGCTCTGGCCCTGAGGGCCACAGACCTACTGGGCTTCAATCTCAAGGCTCTGCCTGGGCCTGCTGCTTCGGCCAGGAGCTCATTTTTTCCTGGAAAGACAAAACCATGGCCTCACCCCACGCCTGCACTTTGCCACGGCAGGCAGCCCAGATGTAGGAAAGGCTCTGTGGAGTCAGAAGTGCCGAGACAGGCAGATGGCACCAGAGGGTTTGGGGGCCAGGGCGCAACTGGGCTAGCCCCTCCTCCCGGGAGTCGGGGAGGCCCGGCCTTCCTAGTGCCCAGGCCACGGCTCCGGGGAGAAACCCGCCATGGAGGGCACGCGGGAGGCCCTCTGCCTGAGGTGGCAGGTGTCACGCCAGGGCCACTGCAAGCCTGGCTCGGCTTGCCTGCTTTCTCCAAAGGAGGCTGGCCGACCAGCCGAACCTGGCACCTGGGCCAGGCCCCTTCCAAGGGGACGAGTTCCAGAGGCTAGAGCCCTGGGGGCGGCTGCCAAGTCTCCTGGGGCGTGTGCTGGGCCCCCGTCAGAGGAGGAAGCAGCCTGGTAAACGGTGTGCCAGGCCTGAGATCTGGAGGCCTCCCACAGCCGGGTCCCTGTCCTGCCCAGGCCCCCCGAGGGAGGACGATGGTCGGGCAGTGGCGAGCGGGGTGGGGCTGGCGCCGAGCCTGCCCTTGGATGCCCCGGGGAAGGGCGCCGGGGGATGGGCTGCCCCTGGCCAGGTCTGAGGGACCGACCCAGCTCGGGGCTGTCGGGGGCAGAGAGAGAACCCCCCTCCGCCCTTTCCCTTCAGGTTCTTAGGGCTGGCCAAATCCTTCCCAAGACAGCTTGTCTGGAGAAAATCAGACCCAGCTGAAGAACATGTGTCCATGGGGGAAACCCGGGAAACTGAGTCTCCCCACACAATAGCAGAGATTCTCATCTTGCATCCTCTCCTGAGCTAATGACAAAGGTGGCTGTCTCGGGTGGGCCTGTGGAATGGGAGAGGGGAGGAAGTCTATTGTCATGCAGAGGGACATGGAAAGACTTGTCTGAAGCTTATCCCCTGCACTGGGGTCAGGTCGGGAAGGGACGGCACAGAGGTGAGCAGGAACCAACCGGCCTGTCTGTGGTGGGGCTGGCCCCGGGGCAGGCGTGGGGGTGATGGCTGGAAGTGGGATGGCGCGGGAGTTGGCACCAGCCAGCGGTGGAGGCAGAGACTCAGAGGTCAGGGATCTCTCTCTCTGTCTCTGTCTCTCTCTCTCTCCCTCAGGGAGCTGAGGAGAGTAAGGTGGCGCCCCCTGCCCACCTCGCCTACCTCTCCATGGGCCCTTCTTTCTCTGGCCGCTCCGGGAGCCCTGCGGGCTTGGGTTCAACCCCCCACACACCGCACAGGCCAAGGGCGCCTGCGCGACCGCCAGGGCATAGGGCTGGCCTCGGGGGGTCCTCAGTGAAGGCCCCGCCCTCCCTCCAGGCTCTGACCCAGCTGCAGCTCTTCCATCGCCGCCCTTCTGGACTCGGCTTCAGCTGTCTCCCTCCCCTCCCCCACTCCCACTCAGCTTGCAGGCCGCTTCCCTGCCTTGAAAGCATGGCTCTGGCCCTGAGGGCCACAGACGTACTGGGCTTCAAGCTCAAGGCTCTGCCTGGGCCTGCTGCTTCGGCCAGGGGCTCATTTTTTCCTGGAAAGACAAAACCATGGCCTCACCCCACACCTGCACTTTGCCACGGCAGGCAGCCCAGATGTAGGAAAGGCTCTGTGGAGTCAGAAGTGCCGAGACAGGCAGATGGCACCAGAGGGTTTGGGGGCCAGGGCGCAACTGGGCTAGCCCCTCCTCCCGGGAGTCGGGGAGGCCCGGCCTTCCTAGTGCCCAGGCCACGGCTCCGGGGAGAAACCCGCCATGGAGGGCACGCGGGAGGCCCTCTGCCTGAGGTGGCAGGTGTCACGCCAGGGCCACTGCAAGCCTGGCTCGGCTTGCCTGCTTTCTCCAAAGGAGGCTGGCCGACCAGCCGAACCTGGCACCTGGGCCAGGCCCCTTCCAAGGGGACGAGTTCCAGAGGATAGAGCCCTGGGGGCGGCTGCCAAGTCTCCTGGGGCGTGTGCTGGGCCCCCGTCAGAGGAGGAAGCAGCCTGGTAAACGGTGTGCCAGGCCTGAGATCTGGAGGCCTCCCACAGCCGGGTCCCTGTCCTGCCCAGGCCCCCCGAGGGAGGACGATGGTCGGGCAGTGGCGAGCGGGGTGGGGCTGGCGCCGAGCCTGCCCTTGGATGCCCCGGGGAAGGGCGCCGGGGGATGGGCTGCCCCTGGCCAGGTCTGAGGGACCGACCCAGCTCGGGGCTGTCGGGGGCAGAGAGAGAACCCCCCTCCGCCCTTTCCCTTCAGGTTCTTAGGGCTGGCCAAATCCTTCCCAAGACAGCTTGTCTGGAGAAAATCAGACCCAGCTGAAGAACATGTGTCCATGGGGGAAACCCGGGAAACTGAGTCTCCCCACACAATAGCAGAGATTCTCATCTTGCATCCTCTCCTGAGCTAATGACAAAGGTGGCTGTCCCGGGTGGGCCTGTGGAATGGGAGAGGGGAGGAAGTCTATTGTCATGCAGAGGGACATGGAAAGACTTGTCTGAAGCTTATCCCCTGCACTGGGGTCAGGTCGGGAAGGGACGGCACAGAGGTGAGCAGGAACCAACCGGCCTGTCTGTGGTGGGGCTGGCCCCGGGGCAGGCGTGGGGGTGATGGCTGGAAGTGGGATGGCGCGTGAGTTGGCACCAGCCAGCGGTGGAGGCAGAGACTCAGAGGTCAGGGATCTCTCTCTCTGTCTCTGTCTCTCTCTCTCTCCCTCAGGGAGCTGAGGAGAGTAAGCTGGCGCCCCCTGCCCACCTCGCCTACCTCTCCATGGGCCCTTCTTTCTCTGGCCACTCCGGGAGCCCTGCGGGCTTGGGTTCAACCCCCCACACACCGCACAGGCCAAGGGCGCATGCGTGACCGCCGGGGCCTAGGGCTGGCCTCGGGGGGGGGGGGTCCTCAGTGAAGGCCCCGCCCTCCCTCCAGGCTCTGACCCAGCTGCAGCTCTTCCATCGCCGCCCTTCTGGACTCGGCTTCAGCTGTCTCCCTCCCCTCCCCCACTCCCACTCAGCTTGCAGGCCGCTTCCCTGCCTTGAAAGCATGGCTCTGGCCCTGAGGGCCACAGACCTACTGGGCTTCAAGCTCAAGGCTCTGCCTGGGCCTGCTGCTTCGGCCAGGGGCTCATTTTTTCCTGGAAAGACAAAACCATGGCCTCACCCCACGCCTGCACTTTGCCACGGCAGGCAGCCCAGATGTAGGAAAGGCTCTGTGGAGTCAGAAGTGCCGAGACAGGCAGATGGCACCAGAGGGTTTGGGGGCCAGGGCGCAAGTGGGCTAGCCCCTCCTCCCGGGAGTCGGGGAGGCCTGGCTTTCCTAGTGCCCAGGCCACGGCTCCGGGGAGAAACCCGCCATGGAGGGCACGCGGGAGGCCCTCTGCCTGAGGTGGCAGGTGTCACGCCAGGGCCACTGCAAGCCTGGCTCGGCTTGCCTGCTTTCTCCAAAGGAGGCTGGCCGACCAGCCGAACCTGGCACCTGGGCCAGGCCCCTTCCAAGGGGACGAGTTCCAGAGGATAGAGCCCTGGGGGCGGCTGCCAAGTCTCCTGGGGCGTGTGCTGGGCCCCCGTCAGAGGAGGAAGCAGCCTGGTAAACGGTGTGCCAGGCCTGAGATCTGGAGGCCTCCCACAGCCGGGTCCCTGTCCTGCCCAGGCCCCCCGAGGGAGGACGATGGTCGGGCAGTGGCGAGCGGGGTGGGGCTGGCGCCGAGCCTGCCCTTGGATGCCCCGGGGAAGGGCGCCGGGGGATGGCGTGCCCCTGGCCAGGTCTGAGGGACCGACACAGCTCGGGGCTGTCGGGGGCAGAGAGAGAACCCCCCTCCGCCCTTTCCCTTCAGGTTCTTAGGGCTGGCCAAATCCTTCCCAAGACAGCTTGTCTGGAGAAAATCAGACCCAGCTGAAGAACATGTGTCCATGGGGGAAACCCGGGAAACTGAGTCTCCCCACACAATAGCAGAGATTCTCATCTTGCATCCTCTCCTGAGCTAATGACAAAGGTGGCTGTCCCGGGTGGGCCTGTGGAATGGGAGAGGGGAGGAAGTCTATTGTCATGCAGAGGGACATGGAAAGACTTGTCTGAAGCTTATCCCCTGCACTGGGGTCAGGTCGGGAAGGGACGGCACAGAGGTGAGCAGGAACCAACCGGCCTGTCTGTGGTGGGGCTGGCCCCAGGGCAGGCGTGGGGGTGATGGCTGGAAGTGGGATGGCGCGGGAGTTGGCACCAGCCAGCGGTGGAGGCAGAGACTCAGAGGTCAGGGATCTCTCTCTCTGTCTCTGTCTCTCTCTCTCTCCCTCAGGGAGCTGAGGAGAGTAAGGTGGCGCCCCCTGCCCACCTCGCCTACCTCTCCATGGGCCCTTCTTTCTCTGGCCGCTCCGGGAGCCCTGCGGGCTTGGGTTCAACCCCACACACACCGCACAGGCCAAGGGCGCCTGCGCGACCGCCAGGGCCTAGGGCTGGCCTCGGGGGGTCCTCAGTGAAGGCCCCGCCCTCCCTCCAGGCTCTGACCCAGCTGCAGCTCTTCCATCGCCGCCCTTCTGGACTAGGCTTCAGCTGTCTCCCTCCCCTCCCCCACTCCCACTCAGCTTGTAGGCCGCTTCCCTGCCTTGAAAGCATGGCTCTGGCCCTGAGGGCCACAGACCTACTGGGCTTCAAGCTCAAGGCTCTGCCTGGGCCTGCTGCTTCGGCCAGGGGCTCATTTTTTCCTGGAAAGACAAAACCATGGCCTCACCCCACGCCTGCACTTTGCCACGGCAGGCAGCCCAGATGTAGGAAAGGCTGTGTGGAGTCAGAAGTGCCGAGACAGGCAGATGGCACCAGAGGGTTTGGGGGCCAGGGCGAAACTGGGCTAGCCCCTCCTCCCGGGAGTCGGGGAGGCCCGGCCTTCCTAGTGCCCAGGCCACGGCTCCGGGGAGAAACCCGCCATGGAGGGCACGCGGGAGGCCCTCTGCCTGAGGTGGCAGGTGTCACGCCAGGGCCACTGCAAGCCTGGCTCGGCTTGCCTGCTTTCTCCAAAGGAGGCTGGCCGACCAGCCGAACCTGGCACCTGGGCCAGGCCCCTTCCAAGGGGACGAGTTCCAGAGGCTAGAGCCCTGGGGGCGGCTGCCAAGTCTCCTGGGGCGTGTGCTGGGCCCCCGTCAGAGGAGGAAGCAGCCTGGTAAACGGTGTGCCAGGCCTGAGATCTGGAGGCCTCCCACAGCCGGGTCCCTGTCCTGCCCAGGCCCCCCGAGGGAGGACGATGGTCGGGCAGTGGCGAGCGGGGTGGGGCTGGCGCCGAGCCTGCCCTTGGATGCCCCGGGGAAGGGCGCCGGGGGATGGGCTGCCCCTGGCCAGGTCTGAGGGACCGACACAGCTCGGGGCTGTCGGGGGCAGAGAGAGAACCCCCCTCCGCCCTTTCCCTTCAGGTTCTTAGGGCTGGCCAAATCCTTCCCAAGACAGCTTGTCTGGAGAAAATCAGACCCAGCTGAAGAACATGTGTCCATGGGGGAAACCCGGGAAACTGAGTCTCCCCACACAATAGCAGAGATTCTCATCTTGCATCCTCTCCTGAGCTAATGACAAAGGTGGATGTCCCTGGTGGGCCTGTGGAATGGGAGAGGGGAGGAAGTCTATTGTCATGCAGAGGGACATGGAAAGACTTGTCTGAAGCTTATCCCCTGCACTGGGGTCAGGTCGGGAAGGGACGGCACAGAGGTGAGCAGGAACCAACCGGCCTGTCTGTGGTGGGGCTGGCCCCGGGGCAGGCGTGGGGGTGATGGCTGGAAGTGGGATGGCGCGTGAGTTGGCACCAGCCAGCGGTGGAGGCAGAGACTCAGAGGTCAGGGATCTCTCTCTCTGTCTCTGTCTCTCTCTCTCTCCCTCAGGGAGCTGAGGAGAGTAAGCTGGCGCCCCCTGCCCACCTCGCCTACCTCTCCATGGGCCCTTCTTTCTCTGGCCGCTCCGGGAGCCCTGCGGGCTTGGGTTCAACCCCCCACACACCGCACAGGCCAAGGGCGCCTGCGCGACCGCCAGGGCATAGGGCTGGCCTCGGGGGGTCCTCAGTGAAGGCCCCGCCCTCCCTCCAGGCTCTGACCCAGCTGCAGCTCTTCCATCGCCGCCCTTCTGGACTCGGCTTCAGCTGTCTCCCTCCCCTCCCCCACTCCCACTCAGCTTGCAGGCCGCTTCCCTGCCTTGAAAGCATGGCTCTGGCCCTGAGGGCCACAGACGTACTGGGCTTCAAGCTCAAGGCTCTGCCTGGGCCTGCTGCTTCGGCCAGGGGCTCATTTTTTCCTGGAAAGACAAAACCATGGCCTCACCCCACGCCTGCACTTTGCCACGGCAGGCAGCCCAGATGTAGGAAAGGCTCTGTGGAGTCAGAAGTGCCGAGACAGGCAGATGGCACCAGAGGGTTTGGGGGCCAGGGCGCAACTGGGCTAGCCCCTCCTCCCGGGAGTCGGGGAGGCCCGGCCTTCCTAGTGCCCAGGCCACGGCTCCGGGGAGAAACCCGCCATGGAGGGCACGCGGGAGGCCCTCTGCCTGAGGTGGCAGGTGTCACGCCAGGGCCACTGCAAGCCTGGCTCGGCTTGCCTGCTTTCTCCAAAGGAGGCTGGCCGACCAGCCGAACCTGGCACCTGGGCCAGGCCCCTTCCAAGGGGACGAGTTCCAGAGGATAGAGCCCTGGGGGCGGCTGCCAAGTCTCCTGGGGCGTGTGCTGGGCCCCCGTCAGAGGAGGAAGCAGCCTGGTAAACGGTGTGCCAGGCCTGAGATCTGGAGGCCTCCCACAGCCGGGTCCCTGTCCTGCCCAGGCCCCCCGAGGGAGGACGATGGTCGGGCAGTGGCGAGCGGGGTGGGGCTGGCGCCGAGCCTGCCCTTGGATGCCCCGGGGAAGGGCGCCGGGGGATGGGGTGCCCCTGGCCAGGTCTGAGGGACCGACCCAGCTCGGGGCTGTCGGGGGCAGAGAGAGAACCCCCCTCCGCCCTTTCCCTTCAGGTTCTTAGGGCTGGCCAAATCCTTCCCAAGACAGCTTGTCTGGAGAAAATCAGACCCAGCTGAAGAACATGTGTCCATGGGGGAAACCCGGGAAACTGAGTCTCCCCACACAATAGCAGAGATTCTCATCTTGCATCCTCTCCTGAGCTAATGACAAAGGTGGCTGTCCCGGGTGGGCCTGTGGAATGGGAGAGGGGAGGAAGTCTATTGTCATGCAGAGGGACATGGAAAGACTTGTCTGAAGCTTATCCCCTGCACTGGGGTCAGGTCGGGAAGGGACGGCACAGAGGTGAGCAGGAACCAACCGGCCTGTCTGTGGTGGGGCTGGCCCCGGGGCAGGCGTGGGGGTGATGGCTGGAAGTGGGATGGCGCGTGAGTTGGCACCAGCCAGCGGTGGAGGCAGAGACTCAGAGGTCAGGGATCTCTCTCTCTGTCTCTGTCTCTCTCTCTCTCCCTCAGGGAGCTGAGGAGAGTAAGCTGGCGCCCCCTGCCCACCTCGCCTACCTCTCCATGGGCCCTTCTTTCTCTGGCCGCTCCGGGAGCCCTGCGGGCTTGGGTTCAACCCCCCACACACCGCACAGGCCAAGGGCGCATGCGTGACCGCCGGGGCCTAGGGCTGGCCTCGGGGGGGGGGGTCCTCAGTGAAGGCCCCGCCCTCCCTCCAGGCTCTGACCCAGCTGCAGCTCTTCCATCGCCGCCCTTCTGGACTCGGCTTCAGCTGTCTCCCTCCCCTCCCCCACTCCCACTCAGCTTGCAGGCCGCTTCCCTGCCTTGAAAGCATGGCTCTGGCCCTGAGGGCCACAGACCTACTGGGCTTCAAGCTCAAGGCTCTGCCTGGGCCTGCTGCTTCGGCCAGGGGCTCATTTTTTCCTGGAAAGACAAAACCATGGCCTCACCCCACACCTGCACTTTGCCACGGCAGGCAGCCCAGATGTAGGAAAGGCTCTGTGGAGTCAGAAGTGCCGAGACAGGCAGATGGCACCAGAGGGTTTGGGGGCCAGGGCGCAAGTGGGCTAGCCCCTCCTCCCGGGAGTCGGGGAGGCCTGGCCTTCCTAGTGCCCAGGCCACGGCTCCGGGGAGAAACCCGCCATGGAGGGCACGCGGGAGGCCCTCTGCCTGAGGTGGCAGGTGTCACGCCAGGGCCACTGCAAGCCTGGCTCGGCTTGCCTGCTTTCTCCAAAGGAGGCTGGCCGACCAGCCGAACCTGGCACCTGGGCCAGGCCCCTTCCAAGGGGACGAGTTCCAGAGGATAGAGCCCTGGGGGCGGCTGCCAAGTCTCCTGGGGCGTGTGCTGGGCCCCCGTCAGAGGAGGAAGCAGCCTGGTAAACGGTGTGCCAGGCCTGAGATCTGGAGGCCTCCCACAGCCGGGTCCCTGTCCTGCCCAGGCCCCCCGAGGGAGGACGATGGTCGGGCAGTGGCGAGCGGGGTGGGGCTGGCGCCGAGCCTGCCCTTGGATGCCCCGGGGAAGGGCGCCGGGGGATGGCGTGCCCCTGGCCAGGTCTGAGGGACCGACACAGCTCGGGGCTGTCGGGGGCAGAGAGAGAACCCCCCTCCGCCCTTTCCCTTCAGGTTCTTAGGGCTGGCCAAATCCTTCCCAAGACAGCTTGTCTGGAGAAAATCAGACCCAGCTGAAGAACATGTGTCCATGGGGGAAACCCGGGAAACTGAGTCTCCCCACACAATAGCAGAGATTCTCATCTTGCATCCTCTCCTGAGCTAATGACAAAGGTGGCTGTCCCGGGTGGGCCTGTGGAATGGGAGAGGGGAGGAAGTCTATTGTCATGCAGAGGGACATGGAAAGACTTGTCTGAAGCTTATCCCCTGCACTGGGGTCAGGTCGGGAAGGGACGGCACAGAGGTGAGCAGGAACCAACCGGCCTGTCTGTGGTGGGGCTGGCCCCAGGGCAGGCGTGGGGGTGATGGCTGGAAGTGGGATGGCGCGGGAGTTGGCACCAGCCAGCGGTGGAGGCAGAGACTCAGAGGTCAGGGATCTCTCTCTCTGTCTCTGTCTCTCTCTCTCTCCCTCAGGGAGCTGAGGAGAGTAAGGTGGCGCCCCCTGCCCACCTCGCCTACCTCTCCATGGGCCCTTCTTTCTCTGGCCGCTCCGGGAGCCCTGCGGGCTTGGGTTCAACCCCACACACACCGCACAGGCCAAGGGCGCCTGCGCGACCGCCAGGGCCTAGGGCTGGCCTCGGGGGGTCCTCAGTGAAGGCCCCGCCCTCCCTCCAGGCTCTGACCCAGCTGCAGCTCTTCCATCGCCGCCCTTCTGGACTAGGCTTCAGCTGTCTCCCTCCCCTCCCCCACTCCCACTCAGCTTGCAGGCCGCTTCCCTGCCTTGAAAGCATGGCTCTGGCCCTGAGGGCCACAGACCTACTGGGCTTCAAGCTCAAGGCTCTGCCTGGGCCTGCTGCTTCGGCCAGGGGCTCATTTTTTCCTGGAAAGACAAAACCATGGCCTCACCCCACGCCTGCACTTTGCCACGGCAGGCAGCCCAGATGTAGGAAAGGCTCTGTGGAGTCAGAAGTGCCGAGACAGGCAGATGGCACCAGAGGGTTTGGGGGCCAGGGCGCAACTGGGCTAGCCCCTCCTCCCGGGAGTCGGGGAGGCCCGGCCTTCCTAGTGCCCAGGCCACGGCTCCGGGGAGAAACCCGCCATGGAGGGCACGCGGGAGGCCCTCTGCCTGAGGTGGCAGGTGTCACGCCAGGGCCACTGCAAGCCTGGCTCGGCTTGCCTGCTTTCTCCAAAGGAGGCTGGCCGACCAGCCGAACCTGGCACCTGGGCCAGGCCCCTTCCAAGGGGACGAGTTCCAGAGGATAGAGCCCTGGGGGCGGCTGCCAAGTCTCCTGGGGCGTGTGCTGGGCCCCCGTCAGAGGAGGAAGCAGCCTGGTAAACGGTGTGCCAGGCCTGAGATCTGGAGGCCTCCCACAGCCGGGTCCCTGTCCTGCCCAGGCCCCCCGAGGGAGGACGATGGTCGGGCAGTGGCGAGCGGGGTGGGGCTGGCGCCGAGCCTGCCCTTGGATGCCCCGGGGAAGGGCGCCGGGGGATGGGCTGCCCCTGGCCAGGTCTGAGGGACCGACCCAGCTCGGGGCTGTCGGGGGCAGAGAGAGAACCCCCCTCCGCCCTTTCCCTTCAGGTTCTTAGGGCTGGCCAAATCCTTCCCAAGACAGCTTGTCTGGAGAAAATCAGACCCAGCTGAAGAACATGTGTCCATGGGGGAAACCCGGGAAACTGAGTCTCCCCACACAATAGCAGAGATTCTCATCTTGCATCCTCTCCTGAGCTAATGACAAAGGTGGCTGTCCCGGGTGGGCCTGTGGAATGGGAGAGGGGAGGAAGTCTATTGTCATGCAGAGGGACATGGAAAGACTTGTCTGAAGCTTATCCCCTGCACTGGGGTCAGGTCGGGAAGGGACGGCACAGAGGTGAGCAGGAACCAACCGGCCTGTCTGTGGTGGGGCTGGCCCCGGGGCAGGCGTGGGGGTGATGGCTGGAAGTGGGATGGCGCGTGAGTTGGCACCAGCCAGCGGTGGAGGCAGAGACTCAGAGGTCAGGGATCTCTCTCTCTGTCTCTGTCTCTCTCTCTCTCCCTCAGGGAGCTGAGGAGAGTAAGCTGGCGCCCCCTGCCCACCTCGCCTACCTCTCCATGGGCCCTTCTTTCTCTGGCCGCTCCGGGAGCCCTGCGGGCTTGGGTTCAACCCCCCACACACCGCACAGGCCAAGGGCGCATGCGTGACCGCCGGGGCCTAGGGCTGGCCTCGGGGGGGGGGGTCCTCAGTGAAGGCCCCGCCCTCCCTCCAGGCTCTGACCCAGCTGCAGCTCTTCCATCGCCGCCCTTCTGGACTCGGCTTCAGCTGTCTCCCTCCCCTCCCCCACTCCCACTCAGCTTGCAGGCCGCTTCCCTGCCTTGAAAGCATGGCTCTGGCCCTGAGGGCCACAGACCTACTGGGCTTCAAGCTCAAGGCTCTGCCTGGGCCTGCTGCTTCGGCCAGGGGCTCATTTTTTCCTGGAAAGACAAAACCATGGCCTCACCCCACGCCTGCACTTTGCCACGGCAGGCAGCCCAGATGTAGGAAAGGCTCTGTGGAGTCAGAAGTGCCGAGACAGGCAGATGGCACCAGAGGGTTTGGGGGCCAGGGCGCAAGTGGGCTAGCCCCTCCTCCCGGGAGTCGGGGAGGCCTGGCCTTCCTAGTGCCCAGGCCACGGCTCCGGGGAGAAAGCCGCCATGGAGGGCACGCGGGAGGCCCTCTGCCTGAGGTGGCAGGTGTCACGCCAGGGCCACTGCAAGCCTGGCTCGGCTTGCCTGCTTTCTCCAAAGGAGGCTGGCCGACCAGCCGAACCTGGCACCTGGGCCAGGCCCCTTCCAAGGGGACGAGTTCCAGAGGATAGAGCCCTGGGGGCGGCTGCCAAGTCTCCTGGGGCGTGTGCTGGGCCCCCGTCAGAGGAGGAAGCAGCCTGGTAAACGGTGTGCCAGGCCTGAGATCTGGAGGCCTCCCACAGCCGGGTCCCTGTCCTGCCCAGGCCCCCCGAGGGAGGACGATGGTCGGGCAGTGGCGAGCGGGGTGGGGCTGGCGCCGAGCCTGCCCTTGGATGCCCCGGGGAAGGGCGCCGGGGGATGGCGTGCCCCTGGCCAGGTCTGAGGGACCGACCCAGCTCGGGGCTGTCGGGGGCAGAGAGAGAACCCCCCTCCGCCCTTTCCCTTCAGGTTCTTAGGGCTGGCCAAATCCTTCCCAAGACAGCTTGTCTGGAGAAAATCAGACCCAGCTGAAGAACATGTGTCCATGGGGGAAACCCGGGAAACTGAGTCTCCCCACACAATAGCAGAGATTCTCATCTTGCATCCTCTCCTGAGCTAATGACAAAGGTGGCTGTCCCGGGTGGGCCTGTGGAATGGGAGAGGGGAGGAAGTCTATTGTCATGCAGAGGGACATGGAAAGACTTGTCTGAAGCTTATCCCCTGCACTGGGGTCAGGTCGGGAAGGGACGGCACAGAGGTGAGCAGGAACCAACCGGCCTCTCTGTGGTGGGGCTGGCCCCGGGGCAGGCGTGGGGGTGATGGCTGGAAGTGGGATGGCGCGGGAGTTGGCACCAGCCAGCGGTGGAGGCAGAGACTCAGAGGTCAGGGATCTCTCTCTCTGTCTCTGTCTCTCTCTCTCTCCCTCAGGGAGCTGAGGAGAGTAAGCTGGCGCCCCCTGCCCACCTCGCCTACCTCTCCATGGGCCCTTCTTTCTCTGGCCGCTCCGGGAGCCCTGCGGGCTTGGGTTCAACCCCCCACACACCGCACAGGCCAAGGGCGCATGCGTGACCGCCAGGGCCTAGGGCTGGCCTCCGGGGGGGGTCCTCAGTGAAGGCCCCGCCCTCCCTCCAGACTCTGACCCAGCTGCAGCTCTTCCATCGCCGCCCTTCTGGACTCGGCTTCAGCTGTCTCCCTCCCCTCCCCCACTCCCACTCAGCTTGCAGGCCGCTTCCCTGCCTTGAAAGCATGACTCTGGCCCTGAGGGCCACAGACCTACTGGGCTTCAAGCTCAAGGCTCTGCCTGGGCCTGCTGCTTCGGCCAGGGGCTCATTTTTTCCTGGAAAGACAAAACCATGGCCTCACCCCACGCCTGCACTTTGCCACGGCAGGCAGCCCAGATGTAGGAAAGGCTCTGTGGAGTCAGAAGTGCCGAGACAGGCAGATGGCACCAGAGGGTTTGGGGGCCAGGGCGCAACTGGGCTAGCCCCTCCTCCCGGGAGTCGGGGAGGCCCGGCCTTCCTAGTGCCCAGGCCACGGCTCCGGGGAGAAACCCGCCATGGAGGGCACGCGGGAGGCCCTCTGCCTGAGGTGGCAGGTGTCACGCCAGGGCCACTGCAAGCCTGGCTCGGCTTGCCTGCTTTCTCCAAAGGAGGCTGGCCGACCAGCCGAACCTGGCACCTGGGCCAGGCCCCTTCCAAGGGGACGAGTTCCAGAGGATAGAGCCCTGGGGGCGGCTGCCAAGTCTCCTGGGGCGTGTGCTGGGCCCCCGTCAGAGGAGGAAGCAGCCTGGTAAACGGTGTGCCAGGCCTGAGATCTGGAGGCCTCCCACAGCCGGGTCCCTGTCCTGCCCAGGCCCCCCGAGGGAGGACGATGGTCGGGCAGTGGCGAGCGGGGTGGGGCTGGCGCCGAGCCTGCCCTTGGATGCCCCGGGGAAGGGCGCCGGGGGATGGGCTGCCCCTGGCCAGGTCTGAGGGACCGACCCAGCTCGGGGCTGTCGGGGGCAGAGAGAGAACCCCCCTCCGCCCTTTCCCTTCAGGTTCTTAGGGCTGGCCAAATCCTTCCCAAGACAGCTTGTCTGGAGAAAATCAGACCCAGCTGAAGAACATGTGTCCATGGGTGAAACCCGGGAAACTGAGTCTCCCCACACAATAGCAGAGATTCTCATCTTGCATCCTCTCCTGAGCTAATGACAAAGGTGGCTGTCCCGGGTGGGCCTGTGGAATGGGAGAGGGGAGGAAGTCTATTGTCATGCAGAGGGACATGGAAAGACTTGTCTGAAGCTTATCCCCTGCACTGGGGTCAGGTCGGGAAGGGACGGCACAGAGGTGAGCAGGAACCAACCGGCCTGTCTGTGGTGGGGCTGGCCCCGGGGCAGGCGTGGGGGTGATGGCTGGAAGTGGGATGGCGCGGGAGTTGGCACCAGCCAGCGGTGGAGGCAGAGACTCAGAGGTCAGGGATCTCTCTCTCTGTCTCTGTCTCTCTCTCTCTCCCTCAGGGAGCTGAGGAGAGTAAGGTGGCGCCCCCTGCCCACCTCGCCTACCTCTCCATGGGCCCTTCTTTCTCTGGCCGCTCCGGGAGCCCTGCGGGCTTGGGTTCAACCCCCCACACACCGCACAGGCCAAGGGCGCCTGCGCGACCGCCAGGGCCTAGGGCTGGCCTCGGGGGGTCCTCAGTGAAGGCCCCGCCCTCCCTCCAGGCTCTGACCCAGCTGCAGCTCTTCCATCGCCGCCCTTCTGGACTCGGCTTCAGCTGTCTCCCTCCCCTCCCCCACTCCCACTCAGCTTGCAGGCCGCTTCCCTGCCTTGAAAGCATGGCTCTGGCCCTGAGGGCCACAGACGTACTGGGCTTCAAGCTCAAGGCTCTGCCTGGGCCTGCTGCTTCGGCCAGGGGCTCATTTTTTCCTGGAAAGACAAAACCATGGCCTCACCCCACGCCTGCACTTTGCCACGGCAGGCAGCCCAGATGTAGGAAAGGCTCTGTGGAGTCAGAAGTGCCGAGACAGGCAGATGGCACCAGAGGGTTTGGGGGCCAGGGCGCAACTGGGCTAGCCCCTCCTACCGGGAGTCGGGGAGGCCCGGCCTTCCTAGTGCCCAGGCCACGGCTCCGGGGAGAAACCCGCCATGGAGGGCACGCGGGAGGCCCTCTGCCTGAGGTGGCAGGTGTCACGCCAGGGCCACTGCAAGCCTGGCTCGGCTTGCCTGCTTTCTCCAAAGGAGGCTGGCCGACCAGCCGAACCTGGCACCTGGGCCAGGCCCCTTCCAAGGGGACGAGTTCCAGAGGATAGAGCCCTGGGGGCGGCTGCCAAGTCTCCTGGGGCGTGTGCTGGGCCCCCGTCAGAGGAGGAAGCAGCCTGGTAAACGGTGTGCCAGGCCTGAGATCTGGAGGCCTCCCACAGCCGGGTCCCTGTCCTGCCCAGGCCCCCCGAGGGAGGACGATGGTCGGGCAGTGGCGAGCGGGGTGGGGCTGGCGCCGAGCCTGCCCTTGGATGCCCCGGGGAAGGGCGCCGGGGGATGGGCTGCCCCTGGCCAGGTCTGAGGGACCGACCCAGCTCGGGGCTGTCGGGGGCAGAGAGAGAACCCCCCTCCGCCCTTTCCCTTCAGGTTCTTAGGGCTGGCCAAATCCTTCCCAAGACAGCTTGTCTGGAGAAAATCAGACCCAGCTGAAGAACATGTGTCCATGGGGGAAACCCGGGAAACTGAGTCTCCCCACACAATAGCAGAGATTCTCATCTTGCATCCTCTCCTGAGCTAATGACAAAGGTGGCTGTCCCGGGTGGGCCTGTGGAATGGGAGAGGGGAGGAAGTCTATTGTCATGCAGAGGGACATGGAAAGACTTGTCTGAAGCTTATCCCCTGCACTGGGGTCAGGTCGGGAAGGGACGGCACAGAGGTGAGCAGGAACCAACCGGCCTGTCTGTGGTGGGGCTGGCCCCGGGGCAGGCGTGGGGGTGATGGCTGGAAGTGGGATGGCGCGTGAGTTGGCACCAGCCAGCGGTGGAGGCAGAGACTCAGAGGTCAGGGATCTCTCTCTCTGTCTCTGTCTCTCTCTCTCTCCCTCAGGGAGCTGAGGAGAGTAAGCTGGCGCCCCCTGCCCACCTCGCCTACCTCTCCATGGGCCCTTCTTTCTCTGGCCGCTCCGGGAGCCCTGCGGGCTTGGGTTCAACCCCCCACACACCGCACAGGCCAAGGGCGCATGCGTGACCGCCGGGGCCTAGGGCTGGCCTCGGGGGGGGGGGTCCTCAGTGAAGGCCCCGCCCTCCCTCCAGGCTCTGACCCAGCTGCAGCTCTTCCATCGCCGCCCTTCTGGACTCGGCTTCAGCTGTCTCCCTCCCCTCCCCCACTCCCACTCAGCTTGCAGGCCGCTTCCCTGCCTTGAAAGCATGGCTCTGGCCCTGAGGGCCACAGACCTACTGGGCTTCAAGCTCAAGGCTCTGCCTGGGCCTGCTGCTTCGGCCAGGGGCTCATTTTTTCCTGGAAAGACAAAACCATGGCCTCACCCCACGCCTGCACTTTGCCACGGCAGGCAGCCCAGATGTAGGAAAGGCTCTGTGGAGTCAGAAGTGCCGAGACAGGCAGATGGCACCAGAGGGTTTGGGGGCCAGGGCGCAACTGGGCTAGCCCCTCCTCCCGGGAGTCGGGGAGGCCTGGCCTTCCTAGTGCCCAGGCCACGGCTCCGGGGAGAAACCCGCCATGGAGGGCACGCGGGAGGCCCTCTGCCTGAGGTGGCAGGTGTCACGCCAGGGCCACTGCAAGCCTGGCTCGGCTTGCCTGCTTTCTCCAAAGGAGGCTGGCCGACCAGCCGAACCTGGCACCTGGGCCAGGCCCCTTCCAAGGGGACGAGTTCCAGAGGATAGAGCCCTGGGGGCGGCTGCCAAGTCTCCTGGGGCGTGTGCTGGGCCCCCGTCAGAGGAGGAAGCAGCCTGGTAAACGGTGTGCCAGGCCTGAGATCTGGAGGCCTCCCACAGCCGGGTCCCTGTCCTGCCCAGGCCCCCCGAGGGAGGACGATGGTCGGGCAGTGGCGAGCGGGGTGGGGCTGGCGCCGAGCCTGCCCTTGGATGCCCCGGGGAAGGGCGCCGGGGGATGGCGTGCCCCTGGCCAGGTCTGAGGGACCGACCCAGCTCGGGGCTGTCGGGGGCAGAGAGAGAACCCCCCTCCGCCCTTTCCCTTCAGGTTCTTAGGGCTGGCCAAATCCTTCCCAAGACAGCTTGTCTGGAGAAAATCAGACCCAGCTGAAGAACATGTGTCCATGGGGGAAACCCGGGAAACTGAGTCTCCCCACACAATAGCAGAGATTCTCATCTTGCATCCTCTCCTGAGCTAATGACAAAGGTGGCTGTCCCGGGTGGGCCTGTGGAATGGGAGAGGGGAGGAAGTCTATTGTCATGCAGAGGGACATGGAAAGACTTGTCTGAAGCTTATCCCCTGCACTGGGGTCAGGTCGGGAAGGGACGGCACAGAGGTGAGCAGGAACCAACCGGCCTCTCTGTGGTGGGGCTGGCCCCGGGGCAGGCGTGGGGGTGATGGCTGGAAGTGGGATGGCGCGGGAGTTGGCACCAGCCAGCGGTGGAGGCAGAGACTCAGAGGTCAGGGATCTCTCTCTCTGTCTCTGTCTCTCTCTCTCTCCCTCAGGGAGCTGAGGAGAGTAAGCTGGCGCCCCCTGCCCACCTCGCCTACCCTCTCCATGGGCCCTTCTTTCTCTGGCCGCTCCGGGAGCCCTGCGGGCTTGGGTTCAACCCCCCACACACCGCACAGGCCAAGGGCGCATGCGTGACCGCCAGGGCCTAGGGCTGGCCTCCGGGGGGGGTCCTCAGTGAAGGCCCCGCCCTCCCTCCAGACTCTGACCCAGCTGCAGCTCTTCCATCGCCGCCCTTCTGGACTCGGCTTCAGCTGTCTCCCTCCCCTCCCCCACTCCCACTCAGCTTGCAGGCCGCTTCCCTGCCTTGAAAGCATGACTCTGGCCCTGAGGGCCACAGACCTACTGGGCTTCAAGCTCAAGGCTCTGCCTGGGCCTGCTGCTTCGGCCAGGGGCTCATTTTTTCCTGGAAAGACAAAACCATGGCCTCACCCCACGCCTGCACTTTGCCACGGCAGGCAGCCCAGATGTAGGAAAGGCTCTGTGGAGTCAGAAGTGCCGAGACAGGCAGATGGCACCAGAGGGTTTGGGGGCCAGGGCGCAACTGGGCTAGCCCCTCCTCCCGGGAGTCGGGGAGGCCCGGCCTTCCTAGTGCCCAGGCCACGGCTCCGGGGAGAAACCCGCCATGGAGGGCACGCGGGAGGCCCTCTGCCTGAGGTGGCAGGTGTCACGCCAGGGCCACTGCAAGCCTGGCTCGGCTTGCCTGCTTTCTCCAAAGGAGGCTGGCCGACCAGCCGAACCTGGCACCTGGGCCAGGCCCCTTCCAAGGGGACGAGTTCCAGAGGATAGAGCCCTGGGGGCGGCTGCCAAGTCTCCTGGGGCGTGTGCTGGGCCCCCGTCAGAGGAGGAAGCAGCCTGGTAAACGGTGTGCCAGGCCTGAGATCTGGAGGCCTCCCACAGCCGGGTCCCTGTCCTGCCCAGGCCCCCCGAGGGAGGACGATGGTCGGGCAGTGGCGAGCGGGGTGGGGCTGGCGCCGAGCCTGCCCTTGGATGCCCCGGGGAAGGGCGCCGGGGGATGGGCTGCCCCTGGCCAGGTCTGAGGGACCGACCCAGCTCGGGGCTGTCGGGGGCAGAGAGAGAACCCCCCTCCGCCCTTTCCCTTCAGGTTCTTAGGGCTGGCCAAATCCTTCCCAAGACAGCTTGTCTGGAGAAAATCAGACCCAGCTGAAGAACATGTGTCCATGGGTGAAACCCGGGAAACTGAGTCTCCCCACACAATAGCAGAGATTCTCATCTTGCATCCTCTCCTGAGCTAATGACAAAGGTGGCTGTCCCGGGTGGGCCTGTGGAATGGGAGAGGGGAGGAAGTCTATTGTCATGCAGAGGGACATGGAAAGACTTGTCTGAAGCTTATCCCCTGCACTGGGGTCAGGTCGGGAAGGGACGGCACAGAGGTGAGCAGGAACCAACCGGCCTGTCTCTGGTGGGGCTGGCCCCGGGGCAGGCGTGGGGGTGATGGCTGGAAGTGGGATGGCGCGGGAGTTGGCACCAGCCAGCGGTGGAGGCAGAGACTCAGAGGTCAGGGATCTCTCTCTCTGTCTCTGTCTCTCTCTCTCTCCCTCAGGGAGCTGAGGAGAGTAAGGTGGCGCCCCCTGCCCACCTCGCCTACCTCTCCATGGGCCCTTCTTTCTCTGGCCGCTCCGGGAGCCCTGCGGGCTTGGGTTCAACCCCCCACACACCGCACAGGCCAAGGGCGCCTGCGCGACCGCCAGGGGCCTAGGGCTGGCCTCGGGGGGTCCTCAGTGAAGGCCCCGCCCTCCCTCCAGGCTCTGACCCAGCTGCAGCTCTTCCATCGCCGCCCTTCTGGACTCGGCTTCAGCTGTCTCCCTCCCCTCCCCCACTCCCACTCAGCTTGCAGGCCGCTTCCCTGCCTTGAAAGCATGGCTCTGGCCCTGAGGGCCACAGACGTACTGGGCTTCAAGCTCAAGGCTCTGCCTGGGCCTGCTGCTTCGGCCAGGGGCTCATTTTTTCCTGGAAAGACAAAACCATGGCCTCACCCCACGCCTGCACTTTGCCACGGCAGGCAGCCCAGATGTAGGAAAGGCTCTGTGGAGTCAGAAGTGCCGAGACAGGCAGATGGCACCAGAGGGTTTGGGGGCCAGGGCGCAACTGGGCTAGCCCCTCCTACCGGGAGTCGGGGAGGCCCGGCCTTCCTAGTGCCCAGGCCACGGCTCCGGGGAGAAACCCGCCATGGAGGGCACGCGGGAGGCCCTCTGCCTGAGGTGGCAGGTGTCACGCCAGGGCCACTGCAAGCCTGGCTCGGCTTGCCTGCTTTCTCCAAAGGAGGCTGGCCGACCAGCCGAACCTGGCACCTGGGCCAGGCCCCTTCCAAGGGGACGAGTTCCAGAGGATAGAGCCCTGGGGGCGGCTGCCAAGTCTCCTGGGGCGTGTGCTGGGCCCCCCGTCAGAGGAGGAAGCAGCCTGGTAAACGGTGTGCCAGGCCTGAGATCTGGAGGCCTCCCACAGCCGGGTCCCTGTCCTGCCCAGGCCCCCCGAGGGAGGACGATGGTCGGGCAGTGGCGAGCGGGGTGGGGCTGGCGCCGAGCCTGCCCTTGGATGCCCCGGGGAAGGGCGCCGGGGGATGGGCTGCCCCTGGCCAGGTCTGAGGGACCGACCCAGCTCGGGGCTGTCGGGGGCAGAGAGAGAACCCCCCTCCGCCCTTTCCCTTCAGGTTCTTAGGGCTGGCCAAATCCTTCCCAAGACAGCTTGTCTGGAGAAAATCAGACCCAGCTGAAGAACATGTGTCCATGGGGGAAACCCGGGAAACTGAGTCTCCCCACACAATAGCAGAGATTCTCATCTTGCATCCTCTCCTGAGCTAATGACAAAGGTGGCTGTCCCGGGTGGGCCTGTGGAATGGGAGAGGGGAGGAAGTCTATTGTCATGCAGAGGGACATGGAAAGACTTGTCTGAAGCTTATCCCCTGCACTGGGGTCAGGTCGGGAAGGGACGGCACAGAGGTGAGCAGGAACCAACCGGCCTGTCTGTGGTGGGGCTGGCCCCGGGGCAGGCGTGGGGGTGATGGCTGGAAGTGGGATGGCGCGTGAGTTGGCACCAGCCAGCGGTGGAGGCAGAGACTCAGAGGTCAGGGATCTCTCTCTCTGTCTCTGTCTCTCTCTCTCTCCCTCAGGGAGCTGAGGAGAGTAAGCTGGCGCCCCCTGCCCACCTCGCCTACCTCTCCATGGGCCCTTCTTTCTCTGGCCGCTCCGGGAGCCCCTGCGGGCTTGGGTTCAACCCCCCACACACCGCACAGGCCAAGGGCGCATGCGTGACCGCCGGGGCCTAGGGCTGGCCTCGGGGGGGGGGGGTCCTCAGTGAAGGCCCCGCCCTCCCTCCAGGCTCTGACCCAGCTGCAGCTCTTCCATCGCCGCCCTTCTGGACTCGGCTTCAGCTGTCTCCCTCCCCTCCCCCACTCCCACTCAGCTTGCAGGCCGCTTCCCTGCCTTGAAAGCATGGCTCTGGCCCTGAGGGCCACAGACCTACTGGGCTTCAAGCTCAAGGCTCTGCCTGGGCCTGCTGCTTCGGCCAGGGGCTCATTTTTTCCTGGAAAGACAAAACCATGGCCTCACCCCACGCCTGCACTTTGCCACGGCAGGCAGCCCAGATGTAGGAAAGGCTCTGTGGAGTCAGAAGTGCCGAGACAGGCAGATGGCACCAGAGGGTTTGGGGGCCAGGGCGCAACTGGGCTAGCCCCTCCTCCCGGGAGTCGGGGAGGCCTGGCCTTCCTAGTGCCCAGGCCACGGCTCCGGGGAGAAACCCGCCATGGAGGGCACGCGGGAGGCCCTCTGCCTGAGGTGGCAGGTGTCACGCCAGGGCCACTGCAAGCCTGGCTCGGCTTGCCTGCTTTCTCCAAAGGAGGCTGGCCGACCAGCCGAACCTGGCACCTGGGCCAGGCCCCTTCCAAGGGGACGAGTTCCAGAGGATAGAGCCCTGGGGGCGGCTGCCAAGTCTCCTGGGGCGTGTGCTGGGCCCCCGTCAGAGGAGGAAGCAGCCTGGTAAACGGTGTGCCAGGCCTGAGATCTGGAGGCCTCCCACAGCCGGGTCCCTGTCCTGCCCAGGCCCCCCGAGGGAGGACGATGGTCGGGCAGTGGCGAGCGGGGTGGGGCTGGCGCCGAGCCTGCCCTTGGATGCCCCGGGGAAGGGCGCCGGGGGATGGCGTGCCCCTGGCCAGGTCTGAGGGACCGACCCAGCTCGGGGCTGTCGGGGGCAGAGAGAGAACCCCCCTCCGCCCTTTCCCTTCAGGTTCTTAGGGCTGGCCAAATCCTTCCCAAGACAGCTTGTCTGGAGAAAATCAGACCCAGCTGAAGAACATGTGTCCATGGGGGAAACCCGGGAAACTGAGTCTCCCCACACAATAGCAGAGATTCTCATCTTGCATCCTCTCCTGAGCTAATGACAAAGGTGGCTGTCCCGGGTGGGCCTGTGGAATGGGAGAGGGGAGGAAGTCTATTGTCATGCAGAGGGACATGGAAAGACTTGTCTGAAG
>NW_026691674.1:0-57951 GCF_020826845.1 Diceros bicornis minor
TGCTGTAAGCAAGCACATTCTCATTCAAAGTCGCAAGTTACTATGTAGGAACAAGTTTGTATAGGTATTTCAAAGATGCCCAGAACTGAGCTAAACTTGGTATGTGTCCAACTCCTAGAAATAACTTCATGCCCCATCTCCCTTACTTCCAGCTAGTAAGGATCACATAATTCCTAACAAAGTTTTGACACAGATTCCCAATTCGGGCATTCAGAACATATAGCACGTTGCTGTAAGCAAGCACATTCTCATTCAAAGATGCAAGTTACTATGTAGGAACAAGTTTGTATAGGTATTTCAAAGATGCCCAGAACTGAGCTAAACTTGGTATGTCTCCAACTCCTAGAAATAACTTCATGCCCCATCTCCCTTACTTCCAGCTAGTAAGGATCACATAATTCCTAACAAAGTTTTGACACAGATTCCCTATTAGGGCATTCAGAACATATAGCACGTTGCTGCAAGCAAGCACATTCTCATTCAAAGATGCAAGTTACTATGTAGGAACAAGTTTGTATAGGTATTTCAAAGATGCCCAGAACTGAGCTAAACTTGGTATGTGTCCAACTCCTAGAAATAACTTCATGCCCCATCTCCCTTACTTCCAGCTAGTAAGGATCACATAATTCCTAACAAAGTTTTGACACAGATTCCCTATTCGGGCATTCAGAACATATAGCACGTTGCTGCAAGCAAGCACATTCTCATTCAAAGTTGCAAGTTACTATGTAGGAACAAGTTTGTATAGGTATTTCAAAGATGCCCAGAACTGAGCTAAACTTGGTATGTGTCCAACTCCTAGAAATAACTTCATGCCCCATCTCCCTTACTTCCATCTAGTAAGGATCACATAATTCCTAACAAAGTTTTGACACAGATTCCCAATTCGGGCATTCAGAACATATAGCACGTTGCTGTAAGCAAGCAGATTCTCATTCAAAGATGCAAGTTACTATGTAGGAACAACTTTGTATAGGTATTTCAAAGATGCCCAGAACTGAGCTAAACTTGGTATGTGTCCAACTCCTAGAAATAACTTCATGCCCCATCTCCCTTACTTCCAGCTAGTAAGGATCACATAATTCCTAACAAAGTTTTGACACAGATTCCCAATTCGGGCATTCAGAACATATAGCACGTTGCTGTAAGCAAGCACATTCTCATTCAAAGATGCAAGTTACTATGTAGGAACAAGTTTGTATAGGTATTTCAAAGATGCCCAGAACTGAGCTAAACTTGGTATGTCTCCAACTCCTAGAAATAACTTCATGCCCCATCTCCCTTACTTCCAGCTAGTAAGGATCACATAATTCCTAACAAAGTTTTGACACAGATTCCCTATTAGGGCATTCAGAACATATAGCACGTTGCTGCAAGCAAGCACATTCTCATTCAAAGATGCAAGTTACTATGTAGGAACAAGTTTGTATAGGTATTTCAAAGATGCCCAGAACTGAGCTAAACTTGGTATGTGTCCAACTCCTAGAAATAACTTCATGCCCCATCTCCCTTACTTCCAGCTAGTAAGGATCACATAATTCCTAACAAAGTTTTGACACAGATTCCCTATTCGGGCATTCAGAACATATAGCACGTTGCTGCAAGCAAGCACATTCTCATTCAAAGTTGCAAGTTACTATGTAGGAACAAGTTTGTATAGGTATTTCAAAGATGCCCAGAACTGAGCTAAACTTGGTATGTGTCCAACTCCTAGAAATAACTTCATGCCCCATCTCCCTTACTTCCAGCTAGTAAGGATCACATAATTCCTAACAAAGTTTTGACACAGATTCCCAATTCGGGCATTCAGAACATATAGCACGTTGCTGTAAGCAAGCAGATTCTCATTCAAAGATGCAAGTTACTATGTAGGAACAACTTTGTATAGGTATTTCAAAGATGCCCAGAACTGAGCTAAACTTGGTATGTGTCCAACTCCTAGAAATAACTTCATGCCCCATCTCCCTTACTTCCAGCTAGTAAGGATCACATAATTCCTAACAAAGTTTTGACACAGATTGCCAATTCGGGCATTCAGAACATATACCACGTTGCTGTAAGCAAGCACATTCTCATTCAAAGATGCAAGTTACTATGTAGGAACAAGTTTGTATAGGTATTTCAAAGATGCCCAGAACTGAGCTAAACTTGGTATGTGTCCAACTCCTAGAAATAACTTCATGCCCCATCTCCCTTACTTCCAGCTAGTAAGGATCACATAATTCCTAACAAAGTTGTGACACAGATTCCCAATTCGGGCATTCAGAACATATAGCACGTTGCTGTAAGCAAGCACATTCTCATTCAAAGATGCAAGTTACTATGTAGGAACAAGTTTGTATAGGTATTTCAAAGATGCCCAGAACTGAGCTAAACTTGGTATGTCTCCAACTCCTAGAAATAACTTCATGCCCCATCTCCCTTACTTCCAGCTAGTAAGGATCACATAATTCCTAACAAAGTTTTGACACAGATTCCCTATTAGGGCATTCAGAACATATAGCACGTTGCTGCAAGCAAGCACATTCTCATTCAAAGATGCAAGTTACTATGAAGGAACAAGTTTGTATAGGTATTTCAAAGATGCCCAGAACTGAGCTAAACTTGGTATGTGTCCAACTCCTAGAAATAACTTCATGCCCCATGTCCCTTACTTCCAGCTAGTAAGGATCACATAATTCCTAACAAAGTTTTGACACAGATTCCCTATTCGGGCATTCAGAACATATAGCACGTTGCTGCAAGCAAGCACATTCTCATTCAAAGTTGCAAGTTACTATGTAGGAACAAGTTTGTATAGGTATTTCAAAGATGCCCAGAACTGAGCTAAACTTGGTATGTGTCCAACTCCTAGAAATAACTTCATGCCCCATCTCCCTTACTTCCAGCTAGTAAGGATCACATAATTCCTAACAAAGTTTTGACACAGATTCCCAATTCGGGCATTCAGAACATATAGCACGTTGCTGTAAGCAAGCACATTCTCATTCAAAGATGCAAGTTACTATGTAGGAACAACTTTGTATAGGTATTTCAAAGATGCCCAGAACTGAGCTAAACTTGGTATGTGTCCAACTCCTAGAAATAACTTCATGCCCCATCTCCCTTACTTCCAGCTAGTAAGGATCACATAATTCCTAACAAAGTTTTGACACAGATTCCCAATTCGGGCATTCAGAACATATAGCACGTTGCTGTAAGCAAGCACATTCTCATTCAAAGATGCAAGTTACTATGTAGGAACAAGTTTGTATAGGTATTTCAAAGATGCCCAGAACTGAGCAAAACTTGGTATGTGTCCAACTCCTAGAAATAACTTCATGCCTCATCTCCCTTACTTCCAGCTAGTAAGGATCACATAATTCCTAACAAAGATTTGACACAGATTCCCTATTCGGGCATTCAGAACATATAGCACGTTGCTGCAAGCAAGCACATTCTCATTCAAAGTTGCAAGTTACTATGTAGGAACAAGTTTGTATAGGTATTTCAAAGATGCCCAGAACTGAGCTAAACTTGGTATGTGTCCAACTCCTAGAAATAACTTCATGCCCCATCTCCCTTACTTCCAGCTCGTAAGGATCACATAATTCCTAACAAAGTTTTGACACAGATTCCCAATTCGGGCTTTCAGAACATATAGCACGTTGCTGTAAGCAAGCAGATTCTCATTCAAAGATGCAAGTTACTATGTAGGCACAAGTTTGCATAGGTATTTCAAAGATGCCCAGAACTGAGCTAAACTTGGTATGTGTCCAACTCCTAGAAATACCTTCATGCCCCATCTCCCTTACTTCCAGCTAGTAAGGATCACATAATTCCTAACAAAGTTTTGACACAGATTCCCAATTCGGGCATTCAGAAAATATAGCACGTTGCTGTAAGCAAGCACATTCTCATTCAAAGTTGCAAGTTACTATGTAGGACAAGTTTGTATAGGTATTTCAAAGATGCCCAGAACTGAGCTAAACTTGGTATGTGTCCAACTCCTAGAAATAACTTCATGCCCCATCTCCCTTACTTCCAGCTAGTAAGGATCACATAATTCCTAACAAAGTTTTGACACAGATTCCCAATTCGGGCATTCAGAACATATAGCACGTTGCTGTAAGCAAGCACATTCTCATTAATGATGCAAGTTACTATGTAGCAACAAGTTTGTATAGGTATTTGAAAGATGCCCAGAACTGAGCTAAACTTGGTATGTGTTCAACTCCTAGAAATAACTTCATGCCCCATCTCCCTTACTTCCAGCTAGTAAGGATCACATAATTCCTAACAAAGTTTTGACACAGATTCCCAATTCGGGCATTCAGAACATATAGCACGTTGCTGTAAGCAAGCACATTCTCATTAATGATGCAAGTTACTATGTAGGAACAAGTTTGTATAGGTATTTGAAAGATGCCCAGAACTGAGCTAAACTTGGTATGTGTCCAACTCCTAGAAATACCTTCATGCCCCATCTCCCTTACTTCCAGCTAGTAAGGATCACATAATTCCTAAGAAAGTTTTGACACAGATTCCCAATTCGGGCATTCAGAACATATAGCACGTTGCTGTAAGCAAGCACATTCTCATTCAAAGATGCAAGTTACTATGTAGGAACAAGTTTGTATAGGTATTTCAAAGATGCCCAGAACTGAGCTAAACTTGGTATGTGTCCAACTCCTAGAAATACCTTCATGCCCCATCTCCCTTACTTCCAGCTAGTAAGGATCACATAATTCCTAACAAAGTTTTGACACAGATTGCCAATTCGGGCATTCAGAACATATAGCACGTTGCTGTAAGCAAGCACATTCTCATTCAAAGATGCAAGTTACTATGTAGGAACAAGTTTGTATAGGTATTTCAAAGATGCCCAGAACTGAGCTAAACTTGGTATGTGTCCAACTCCTAGAAATAACTTCATGCCCCATCTCCCTTACTTCCAGCTAGTAAGGATCACATAATTCCTAACAAAGTTTTGACACAGATTGCCAATTCGGGCATTCAGAACATATAGCACGTTGCTGTAAGTAAGCACATTCTCATTCAAAGATGCAAGTTACTATGTAGGAACAAGTTTGTATAGGTATTTCAAAGATGCCCAGAACTGAGCTAAACTTGGTATGTCTCCAACTCCTAGAAATAACTTCATGCCCCATCTCCCTTACTTCCAGCTAGTAAGGATCACATAATTCCTAACAAAGTTTTGACACAGAATCCCAATTCGGGCATTCAGAACATATAGCACGTTGCTGTAAGCAAGCACATTCTCATTCAAAGATGCAAGTTACTATGTAGGAACAAGTTTGTATAGGTATTTCAAAGATGCCCAGAACTGAGCAAAACTTGGTATGTGTCCAACTCCTAGAAATAACTTCATGCCCCATCTCCCTTACTTCCAGCTAGTAAGGATCACATAATTCCTAACAAAGTTTTGACACAGATTCCCTATTAGGGCATTCAGAACATATAGCACGTTGCTGCAAGCAAGCACATTCTCATTCAAAGATGCAAGTTACTATGTAGGAACAAGTTTGTATAGGTATTTCAAAGATGCCCAGAACTGAGCAAAACTTGGTATGTGTCCAACTCCTAGAAATAACTTCATGCCCCATCTCCCTTACTTCCAGCTAGTAAGGATCACATAATTCCTAACAAAGATTTGACACAGATTCCCTATTCGGGCATTCAGAACATATAGCACGTTCCTGCAAGCAAGCACATTCTCATTCAAAGTTGCAAGTTACTATGTAGGAAGAAGTTTGTATAGGTATTTTAAAGATGCCCAGAACTGAGCTAAACTTGGTATGTGTCCAACTCCTAGAAATAACTTCATGCCCCATCTCCCTTACTTCCAGCTAGTAAGGATCACATAATTCCTAACAAAGTTTTGACACAGATTCCCAATTCGGGCATTCAGAACATATAGCACGTTGCTGGAAGCAAGCAGATTCTCATTCAAAGATGCAAGTTACTATGTAGGAACAACTTTGTATAGGTATTTCAAAGATGCCCAGAACTGAGCTAAACTTGGTATGTGTCCAACTCCTAGAAATAACTTCATGCCCCATCTCCCTTACTTCCAGCTAGTAAGGATCACATAATTCCTAACAAAGTTTTGACACAGATTGCCAATTCGGGCATTCAGAACATATACCACGTTGCTGTAAGCAAGCACATTCTCATTCAAAGATGCAAGTTACTATGTAGGAACAAGTTTGTATAGGTATTTCAAAGATGCCCAGAACTGAGCTAAACTTGGTATGTGTCCAACTCCTAGAAATAACTTCATGCCCCATATCCCTTACTTCCAGCTAGTAAGGATCACATAATTCCTAACAAAGTTTTGACACAGATTCCCAATTCGGGCATTCAGAACATATAGCACGTTGCTGTAAGCAAGCAGATTCTCATTCAAAGATGCAAGTTACTATGTAGGAACAACTTTGTATAGGTATTTCAAAGATGCCCAGAACTGAGCTAAACTTGGTATGTGTCCAACTCCTAGAAATAACTTCATGCCCCATCTCCCTTACTTCCAGCTAGTAAGGATCACATAATTCCTAACAAAGTTTTGACACAGATTCCCAATTCGGGCATTCAGAACATATAGCACGTTGCTGTAAGCAAGCACATTCTCATTCAAAGATGCAAGTTACTATGTAGGAACAAGTTTGTATAGGTATTTCAAAGATGCCCAGAACTGAGCAAAACTTGGTATGTGTCCAACTCCTAGAAATAACTTCATGCCCCATCTCCCTTACTTCCAGCTAGTAAGGATCACATAATTCCTAACAAAGATTTGACACAGATTCCCTATTCGGGCATTCAGAACATATAGCACGTTGCTGCAAGCAAGCACATTCTCATTCAAAGTTGCAAGTTACTATGTAGGAACAAGTTTGTATAGGTATTTCAAAGATGCCCAGAACTGAGCTAAACTTGGTATGTGTCCAACTCCTAGAAATAACTTCATGCCACATCTCCCTTACTTCCAGCTCGTAAGGATCACATAATTCCTAACAAAGTTTTGACACAGATTCCCAATTCGGGCATTCAGAACATATAGCACGTTGCTGTAAGCAAGCAGATTCTCATTCAAAGATGCAAGTTACTATGTAGGCACAAGTTTGTATAGGTATTTCAAACATGCCCAGAACTGAGCTAAACTTGGTATGTGTCCAAATCCTAGAAATAACTTCATGCCACATCTCCCTTACTTCCAGCTAGTAAGGATCACATAATTCCTAACAAAGTTTTGACACAGATTCCCAATTCGGGCATTCAGAACATATAGCACGTTGCTGTAAGCAAGCACATTCTCATTCAAAGTTGCAAGTTACTATGTAGGACAAGTTTGTATAGGTATTTCAAAGATGCCCAGAACTGAGCTAAACTTGGTATGTGTCCAACTCCTAGAAATAACTTCATGCCCCATCTCCCTTACTTCCAGCTAGTAAGGATCACATAATTCCTAACAAAGTTTTGACACAGATTCCCAATTCGGGCATTCAGAACATATAGCACGTTGCTGTAAGCAAGCACATTCTCATTAATGATGCAAGTTACTATGTAGCAACAAGTTTGTATAGGTATTTGAAAGATGCCCAGAACTGAGCTAAACTTGGTATGTGTTCAACTCCTAGAAATAACTTCATGCCCCATCTCCCTTACTTCCAGCTAGTAAGGATCACATAATTCCTAACAAAGTTTTGACACAGATTCCCAATTCGGGCATTCAGAACATATAGCACGTTGCTGTAAGCAAGCACATTCTCATTAAAGATGCAAGTTACTATGTAGGAACAAGTTTGTATAGGTATTTGAAAGATGCCCAGAACTGAGCTAAACTTGGTATGTGTCCAACTCCTAGAAATAACTTCACGCCCCATCTCCCTTACTTCCAGCTAGTAAGGATCACATAATTCCTAACAAAGTTTTGACACAGATTCCCAATTCGGGCATTCAGAACATATAGCACGTTGCTGTAAGCAAGCAGATTCTCATTCAAAGATGCAAGTTACTATGTAGGAACAAGTTTGTATAGGTATTTCAAAGATGCCCAGAACTGAGCTAAACTTGGTATGTGTCCAACTCCTAGAAATACCTTCATGCCCCATCTCCCTTACTTCCAGCTAGTAAGGATCACATAATTCCTAACAAAGTTTTGACACAGATTGCCAATTCGGGCATTCAGAACATATACCACGTTGCTGTAAGCAAGCACATTCTCATTCAAAGATGCAAGTTACTATGTAGGAACAAGTTTGTATAGGTATTTCAAAGATGCCCAGAACTGAGCTAAACTTGGTATGTGTCCAACTCCTAGAAATAACTTCATGCCCCATCTCCCTTACTTCCAGCTAGTAAGGATCACATAATTCCTAACAAAGTTTTGACACAGATTGCCAATTCGGGCATTCAGAACATATAGCACGTTGCTGTAAGCAAGCACATTCTCATTCAAAGATGCAAGTTACTATGTAGGAACAAGTTTGTATAGGTATTTCAAAGATGCCCAGAACTGAGCTAAACTTGGTATGTCTCCAACTCCTAGAAATAACTTCATGCCCCATCTCCCTTACTTCCAGCTAGTAAGGATCACATAATTCCTAACAAAGTTTTGACACAGAATCCCAATTCGGGCATTCAGAACATATAGCACGTTGCTGTAAGCAAGCACATTCTCATTCAAAGATGCAAGTTACTATGTAGGAACAAGTTTGTATAGGTATTTCAAAGATGCCCAGAACTGAGCAAAACTTGGTATGTGTCCAACTCCTAGAAATAACTTCATGCCCCATCTCCCTTACTTCCAGCTAGTAAGGATCACATAATTCCTAACAAAGTTTTGACACAGATTCCCTATTAGGGCATTCAGAACATATAGCACGTTGCTGCAAGCAAGCACATTCTCATTCAAAGATGCAAGTTACTATGTAGGAACAAGTTTGTATAGGTATTTCAAAGATGCCCAGAACTGAGCTAAACTTGGTATGTGTCCAACTCCTAGAAATAACTTCATGCCCCATCTCCCTTACTTCCAGCTAGTAAGGATCACATAATTCCTAACAAAGTTTTGACACAGATTCCCTATTCGGGCATTCAGAACATATAGCACGTTGCTGCAAGCAAGCACATTCTCATTCAAAGTTGCAAGTTACTATGTAGGAACAAGTTTGTATAGGTATTTCAAAGATGCCCAGAACTGAGCTAAACTTGGTATGTGTCCAACTCCTAGAAATAACTTCATGCCCCATCTCACTTACTTCCAGCTAGTAAGGATCACATAATTCCTAACAAAGTTTTGACACAGATTGCCAATTCGGGCATTCAGAACATATAGCACGTTGCTGTAAGCAAGCAGATTCTCATTCAAAGATGCAAGTTACTATGTAGGAACAACTTTGTATAGGTATTTCAAAGATGCCCAGAACTGAGCTAAACTTGGTATGTGTCCAACTCCTAGAAATAACTTCATGCCCCATCTCCCTTACTTCCAGCTAGTAAGGATCACATAATTCCTAACAAAGTTTTGACACAGATTCCCAATTCGGGCATTCAGAACATATAGCACGTTGCTGTAAGCAAGCACATTCTCATTCAAAGATGCAAGTTACTATGTAGGAACAAGTTTGTATAGGTATTTCAAAGATGCCCAGAACTGAGCAAAACTTGGTATGTGTCCAACTCCTAGAAATAACTTCATGCCCCATCTCCCTTACTTCCAGCTAGTAAGGATCACATAATTCCTAACAAAGATTTGACACAGATTCCCTATTCGGGCATTCAGAACATATAGCACGTTGCTGCAAGCAAGCACATTCTCATTCAAAGTTGCAAGTTACTATGTAGGAAGAAGTTTGTATAGGTATTTCAAAGATGCCCAGAACTGAGCTAAACTTGGTATGTGTCCAACTCCTAGAAATAACTTCATGCCCCATCTCCCTTACTTCCAGCTAGTAAGGATCACATAATTCCTAACAAAGTTTTGACACAGATTCCCAATTCGGGCATTCAGAACATATAGCACGTTGCTGGAAGCAAGCACATTGTCATTCAAAGTTGCAAGTTACTATGTAGGAACAAGTTTGTATAGGTATTTCAAAGATGCCCAGAACTGAGCTAAACTTGGTATGTGTCCAACTCCTAGAAATAACTTCATGCCCCATCTCCCTTACTTCCAGCTAGTAAGGATCACATAATTCCTAACAAAGTTTTGACACAGATTCCCAATTCGGGCATTCAGAACATATAGCACGTTGCTGTAAGCAAGCAGATTCTCATTCAAAGATGCAAGTTACTATGTAGGAACAACTTTGTATAGGTATTTCAAAGATGCCCAGAACTGAGCTAAACTTGGTATGTGTCCAACTCCTAGAAATAACTTCATGCCCCATCTCCCTTACTTCCAGCTAGTAAGGATCACATAATTCCTAACAAAGTTTTGACACAGATTCCCAATTCGGGCATTCAGAACATATAGCACGTTGCTGTAAGCAAGCACATTCTCATTCAAAGATGCAAGTTACTATGTAGGAACAAGTTTGTATAGGTATTTCAAAGATGCCCAGAACTGAGCTAAACTTGGTATGTGTCCAACTCCTAGAAATAACTTCATGCCCCATCTCCCTTACTTCCAGCTAGTAAGGATCACATAATTCCTAACAAAGTTTTGACACAGATTCCCAATTCGGGCATTCAGAACATATAGCACGTTGCTGTAAGCAAGCACATTCTCATTAATGATGCAAGTTACTATGTAGCAACAAGTTTGTATAGGTATTTGAAAGATGCCCAGAACTGAGCTAAACTTGGTATGTGTTCAACTCCTAGAAATAACTTCATGCCCCATCTCCCTTACTTCCAGCTAGTAAGGATCACATAATTCCTAACAAAGTTTTGACACAGATTCCCAATTCGGGCATTCAGAACATATAGCACGTTGCTGTAAGCAAGCACATTCTCATTAAAGATGCAAGTTACTATGTAGGAACAAGTTTGTATAGGTATTTGAAAGATGCCCAGAACTGAGCTAAACTTGGTATGTGTCCAACTCCTAGAAATACCTTCATGCCCCATCTCCCTTACTTCCAGCTAGTAAGGATCACATAATTCCTAACAAAGATTTGACACAGATTCCCAATTCGGGCATTCAGAACATATAGCACGTTGCTGTAAGCAAGCACATTCTCATTCAAAGATGCAAGTTACTATGTAGGAACAAGTTTGTATAGGTATTTCAAAGATGCCCAGAACTGAGCTAAACTTGGTATGTGTCCAACTACTAGAAATACCTTCATGCCCCATCTCCCTTACTTCCAGCTGGTAAGGATCACATAATTCCTAACAAAGTTTTGACACAGATTGCCAATTCGGGCATTCAGAACATATACCACGTTGCCGTAAGCAAGCACATTCTCATTCAAAGATGCAAGTTACTATGTAGGAACAAGTTTGTATAGGTATTTCAAAGATGCCCAGAACTGAGCTAAACTTGGTATGTGTCCAACTCCTAGAAATAACTTCATGCCCCATCTCCCTTACTTCCAGCTAGTAAGGATCACATAATTCCTAACAAAGTTTTGACACAGATTCCCAATTCGGGCATTCAGAACATATAGCACGTTGCTGTAAGCAAGCACATTCTCATTCAAAGATGCAAGTTACTATGTAGGAACAAGTTTGTATAGGTATTTCAAAGATGCCCAGAACTGAGCTAAACTTGGTATGTCTCCAACTCCTAGAAATAACTTCATGCCCCATCTCCCTTACTTCCAGCTAGTAAGGATCACATAATTCCTAACAAAGTTTTGACACAGAATCCCAATTCGGGCATTCAGAACATATAGCACGTTGCTGTAAGCAAGCACATTCTCATTCAAAGATGCAAGTTACTATGTAGGAACAAGTTTGTATAGGTATTTCTAAGATGCCCAGAACTGAGCAAAACTTGGTATGTGTCCAACTCCTAGAAATAACTTCATGCCCCATCTCCCTTACTTCCAGCTAGTAAGGATCACATAATTCCTAACAAAGTTTTGACACAGATTCCCTATTAGGGCATTCAGAACATATAGCACGTTGCTGCAAGCAAGCACATTCTCATTCAAAGATGCAAGTTACTATGTAGGAACAAGTTTGTATAGGTATTTCAAAGATGCCCAGAACTGAGCTAAACTTGGTATGTGTCCAACTCCTAGAAATAACTTCATGCCCCATCTCCCTTACTTCCAGCTAGTAAGGATCACATAATTCCTAACAAAGTTTTGACACAGATTCCCTATTCGGGCATTCAGAACATATAGCACGTTGCTGCAAGCAAGCACATTCTCATTCAAAGTTGCAAGTTACTATGTAGGAACAAGTTTGTATAGGTATTTCAAAGATGCCCAGAACTGAGCTAAACTTGGTATGTGTCCAACTCCTAGAAATAACTTCATGCCCCATCTCCCTTACTTCCAGCTAGTAAGGATCACATAATTCCTAACAAAGTTTTGACACAGATTGCCAATTCGGGCATTCAGAACATATAGCACGTTGCTGTAAGCAAGCAGATTCTCATTCAAAGATGCAAGTTACTATGTAGGAACAACTTTGTATAGGTATTTCAAAGATGCCCAGAACTGAGCTAAACTTGGTATGTGTCCAACTCCTAGAAATAACTTCATGCCCCATCTCCCTTACTTCCAGCTAGTAAGGATCACATAATTCCTAACAAAGTTTTGACACAGGTTCCCAATTCGGGCATTCAGAACATATAGCACGTTGCTGTAAGCAAGCACATTCTCATTCAAAGATGCAAGTTACTATGTAGGAACAAGTTTGTATAGGTATTTCAAAGATGCCCAGAACTGAGCAAAACTTGGTATGTGTCCAACTCCTAGAAATAACTTCATGCCCCATCTCCCTTACTTCCAGCTAGTAAGGATCACATAATTCCTAACAAAGATTTGACACAGATTCCCTATTCGGGCATTCAGAACATATAGCACGTTGCTGCAAGCAAGCACATTCTCATTCAAAGTTGCAAGTTACTATGTAGGAACAAGTTTGTATAGGTATATCAAAGATGCCCAGAACTGAGCTAAACTTGGTATGTGTCCAACTCCTAGAAATAACTTCATGCCCCATCTCCCTTACTTCCAGCTAGTAAGGATCACATAATTCCTAACAAAGTTTTGACACAGATTCCCAATTCGGGCATTCAGAACATATAGCACGTTGCTGGAAGCAAGCACATTGTCATTCAAAGTTGCAAGTTACTATGTAGGAACAAGTTTGTATAGGTATTTCAAAGATGCCCAGAACTGAGCTAAACTTGGTATGTGTCCAACTCCTAGAAATAACTTCATGCCCCATCTCCCTTACTTCCAGCTAGTAAGGATCACATAATTCCTAACAAAGTTTTGACACAGATTGCCAATTCGGGCATTCAGAACATATAGCACGTTGCTGTAAGCAAGCAGATTCTCATTAAAGATGCAAGTTACTATGTAGGAACAAGTTTGTATAGGTATTTCAAAGATGCCCAGAACTGAGCTAAACTTGGTATGTGTCCAACTTCTAGAAATAACTTCATGCCCCATCTCCCTTACTTCCAGCTAGTAAGGATCACATAATTCCTAACAAAGTTTTGACACAGATTGCCAATTCGGGCAATCAGAACATATAGCACGTTGCTGTAAGCAAGCAGATTCTCATTCAAAGATGCAAGTTACTATGTAGGAACAAGTTTGTATAGGTATTTCAAAGATGCCCAGAACTGAGCTAAACTTGGTATGTGTCCAACTCCTAGAAATAACTTCATGCCCCATCTCCCTTACTTCCAGCTAGTAAGGATCACATAATTCCTAACAAAGTTTTGACACAGATTCCCAATTCGGGCATTCAGAACATATAGCACGTTGCTGTAAGCAAGCACATTCTCATTCAAAGATGCAAGTTACTATGTAGGAACAAGTTTGTATAGGTATTTCAAAGATGCCCAGAACTGAGCTAAACTTGGTATGTGTCCAACTCCTAGAAATAACTTCATGCCCCATCTCCCTTACTTCCAGCTAGTAAGGATCACATAATTCCTAACAAAGTTTTGACACAGATTGCCAATTCGGGCATTCAGAACATATAGCACGTTGCTGTAAGCAAGCACATTCTCATTCAAATTCGCAAGTTACTATGTAGGAACAAGTTTGTATAGGTATTTCAAAGATGCCCAGAACTGAGCTAAACTTGGTATGTGTCCAACTCCTAGAAATAACTTCATGCCCCATCTCCCTTACTTCCAGCTAGTAAGGATCACATAATTCCTAACAAAGTTTTGACACAGATTCCCAATTCGGGCATTCAGAACATATAGCACGTTGCTGTAAGCAAGCACATTCTCATTCAAAGTCGCAAGTTACTATGTAGGAACAAGTTAGTATAGGTATTTCAAAGATGCCCAGAACTGAGCTAAACTTGGTATGTGTCCAACTCCTAGAAATAACTTCATGCCCCATCTCCCTTACTTCCAGCTAGTAAGGATCACATAATTCCTAACAAAGTTTTGACACAGATTGCCAATTCCGGCATTCAGAACATATAGCACGTTGCTGTAAGCAAGCACATTCTCATTCAAAGTCGCAAGTTACTATGTAGGAACAAGTTTGTATAGGTATTTCAAAGATGCCCAGAACTGAGCTAAACTTGGTATGTGTCCAACTCCTAGAAATAACTTCATGCCCCATCTCCCTTACTTCCAGCTAGTAAGGATCACATAATTCCTAACAAAGTTTTGACACAGATTCCCAATTCGGGCATTCAGAACATATAGCACGTTGCTGTAAGCAAGCACATTCTCATTCAAAGATGCAAGTTACTATGTAGGAACAAGTTTGTATAGGTATTTCAAAGATGCCCAGAACTGAGCTAAACTTGGTATGTGTCCAACTCCTAGAAATAACTTCATGCCCCATCTCCCTTACTTCCAGCTAGTAAGGATCACATAATTCCTAACAAAGTTTTGACACAGATTCCCAATTCGGGCATTCAGAACATATAGCACGTTGCTGTAAGCAAGCACATTCTCATTCAAAGTCGCAAGTTACTATGTAGGAACGAGTTTGTATAGGTATTTCAAAGATGCCCAGAACTGAGCTAAACTTGGTATGTGTCCAACTCCTAGAAATAACTTCATGCCCCATCTCCCTTACTTCCAGCTAGTAAGGATCACATAATTCCTAACAAAGTTTTGACACAGATTCCCAATTCGGGCATTCAGAACATATACCACGTTGCTGTAAGCAAGCACATTCTCATTCAAAGATGCAAGTTACTATGTAGGAACAAGTTTGTATAGGTATTTCAAAGATGCCCAGAACTGAGCTAAACTTGGTATGTGTCCAACTCCTAGAAATAACTTCATGCCCCATCTCCCTTACTTCCAGCTAGTAAGGATCACATAATTCCTAACAAAGTTTTGACACAGATTCCCAATTCGGGCATTCAGAACATATAGCACGTTGCTGCAAGCAAGCACATTCTCATTGAAAGTTGCAAGTTACTATGTAGGAACAAGTTTGTATAGGTATTTCAAAGATGCCCAGAACTGAGCTAAACTTGGTATGTGTCCAACTCCTAGAAATAACTTCATGCCCCATCTCCCTTACTTCCAGCTAGTAAGGATCACATAATTCCTAACAAAGTTTTGACACAGATTCCCTATTCGGGCATTCAGAACATATAGCACGTTGCTGCAAGCAAGCACATTCTCATTCAAAGTTGCAAGTTACTATGTAGGAACAAGTTTGTATAGGTATTTCAAAGATGCCCAGAACTGAGCTAAACTTGGTATGTGTCCAACTCCTAGAAATAACTTCATGCCCCATCTCCCTTACTTCCAGCTAGTAAGGATCACATAATTCCTAACAAAGTTTTGACACAGATTCCCAATTCGGGCATTCAGAACATATAGCACGTTGCTGTAAGCAAGCAGATTCTCATTCAAAGATGCAAGTTACTATGTAGGAACAACTTTGTATAGGTATTTCAAAGATGCCCAGAACTGAGCTAAACTTGGTATGTGTCCAACTCCTAGAAATAACTTCATGCCCCATCTCCCTTACTTCCAGCCTGTAAGGATCACATAATTCCTAACAAAGTTTTGACACAGATTCCCAATTCGGGCATTCAGAACATATAGCACGTTGCTGTAAGCAAGCACATTCTCATTCAAAGATGCAAGTTACTATGTAGGAACAAGTTTGTATAGGTATTTCAAAGATGCCCAGAACTGAGCAAAACTTGGTATGTGTCCAACTCCTAGAAATAACTTCATGCCCCATCTCCCTTACTTCCAGCTAGTAAGGATCACATAATTCCTAACAAAGATTTGACACAGATTCCCTATTCGGGCATTCAGAACATATAGCACGTTGCTGCAAGCAAGCACATTCTCATTCAAAGTTGCAAGTTACTATGTAGGAACAAGTTTGTATAGGTATTTCAAAGATGCCCAGAACTGAGCTAAACTTGGTATGTGTCCAACTCCTAGAAATAACTTCATGCCCCATCTCCCTTACTTCCAGCTCGTAAGGATCACATAATTCCTAACAAAGTTTTGACACAGATTCCCAATTCGGGCATTCAGAACATATAGCACGTTGCTGTAAGCAAGCAGATTCTCATTCAAAGATGCAAGTTACTATGTAGGCACAAGTTTGTATAGGTATTTCAAAGATGCCCAGAACTGAGCTAAACTTGGTATGTGTCCAACTCCTAGAAATAACTTCATGCCCCATCTCCCTTACTTCCAGCTAGTAAGGATCACATAATTCCTAACAAAGTTTTGACACAGATTCCCAATTCGGGCATTCAGAACCTATAGCACGTTGCTGTAAGCAAGCACATTCTCATTCAAAGTTGCAAGTTACTATGTAGGACAAGTTTGTATAGGTATTTCAAAGATGCCCAGAACTGAGCTAAACTTGGTATGTGTCCAACTCCTAGAAATAACTTCATGCCCCATCTCCCTTACTTCCAGCTAGTAAGGATCACATAATTCCTAACAAAGTTTTGACACAGATTCCCAATTCGGGCATTCAGAACATATAGCACGTTGCTGTAAGCAAGCACATTCTCATTAATGATGCAAGTTACTATGTAGCAACAAGTTTGTATAGGTATTTGAAAGATGCCCAGAACTGAGCTAAACTTGGTATGTGTTCAACTCCTAGAAATAACTTCATGCCCCATCTCCCTTACTTCCAGCTAGTAAGGATCACATAATTCCTAACAAAGTTTTGACACAGATTCCCAATTCGGGCATTCAGAACATATAGCACGTTGCTGTAAGCAAGCACATTCTCATTAAAGATGCAAGTTACTATGTAGGAACAAGTTTGTATAGGTATTTGAAAGATGCCCAGAACTGAGCTAAACTTGGTATGTGTCCAACTCCTAGAAATACCTTCATGCCCCATCTCCCTTACTTCCAGCTAGTAAGGATCACATAATTCCTAACAAAGTTTTGACACAGATTCCCAATTCGGGCATTCAGAACATATAGCACGTTGCTGTAAGCAAGCACATTCTCATTCAAAGATGCAAGTTACTATGTAGGAACAAGTTTGTATAGGTATTTCAAAGATGCCCAGAACTGAGCAAAACTTGGCATGTGTCCGACTCCTAGAAATAACTTCATGCCCCATCTCCCTTACTTCCAGCTAGTAAGGATCACATAATTCCTAACAAAGTTTTGACACAGATTCCCTATTAGGGCATTCAGAACATATAGCACGTTGCTGCAAGCAAGCACATTCTCATTCAAAGATGCACGTTACTATGTAGGAACAAGTTTGTATAGGTATTTCAAAGATGCCCAGAACTGAGCTAAACTTGGTATGTGTCCAACTCCTAGAAATAACTTCATGCCCCATCTCCCTTACTTCCAGCTAGTAAGGATCACATAATTCCTAACAAAGTTTTGACACAGATTCCCTATTCGGGCATTCAGAACATATAGCACGTTGCTGCAAGCAAGCACATTCTCATTCAAAGTTGCAAGTTACTATGTAGGAACAAGTTTGTATAGGTATTTCAAAGATGCCCAGAACTGAGCTAAACTTGGTATGTGTCCAACTCCTAGAAATAACTTCATGCACCATCTCCCTTACTTCCAGCTAGTAAGGATCACATAATTCCTAACAAAGTTTTGACACAGATTCCCAATTCGGGCATTCAGAACATATAGCACGTTGCTGTAAGCAAGCAGATTCTCATTCAAAGATGCAAGTTACTATGTAGGAACAACTTTGTATAGGTATTTCAAAGATGCCCAGAACTGAGCTAAACTTGGTATGTGTCCAACTCCTAGAAATAACTTCATGCCCCATCTCCCTTACTTCCAGCTAGTAAGGATCACATAATTCCTAACAAAGTTTTGACACAGATTCCCAATTCGGGCATTCAGAACATATAGCACGTTGCTGTAAGCAAGCACATTCTCATTCAAAGATGCAAGTTACTATGTAGGAACAAGTTTGTATAGGTATTTCAAAGATGCCCAGAACTGAGCAAAACTTGGTATGTGTCCAACTCCTAGAAATAACTTCATGCCCCATCTCCCTTACTTCCAGCTAGTAAGGATCACATAATTCCTAACAAAGATTTGACACAGATTCCCTATTCGGGCATTCAGAACATGTAGCACGTTGCTGCAAGCAAGCACATTCTCATTCAAAGTTGCAAGTTACTATGTAGGAACAAGTTTGTATAGGTATTTCAAAGATGCCCAGAACTGAGCTAAACTTGGTATGTGTCCAACTCCTAGAAATAACTTCATGCCCCATCTCCCTTACTTCCAGCTAGTAAGGATCACATAATTCCTAACAAAGTTTTGACACAGATTCCCAATTCGGGCATTCAGAACATATAGCACGTTGGTGGAAGCAAGCACATTGTCATTCAAAGTTGCAAGTTACTATGTAGGAACAAGTTTGTATAGGTATTTCAAAGATGCCCAGAACTGAGCTAAACTTGGTATGTGTCCAACTCCTAGAAATAACTTCATGCCCCATCTCCCTTACTTCCAGCTAGTAAGGATCACATAATTCCTAACAAAGTTTTGACACAGATTCCCAATTCGGGCATTCAGAACATATAGCACGTTGCTGTAAGCAAGCAGATTCTCATTAAAGATGCAAGTTACTATGTAGGAACAAGTTTGTATAGGTATTTCAAAGATGCCCAGAACTGAGCTAAACTTGGTATGTGTCCAACTTCTAGAAATAACTTCATGCCCCATCTCCCTTACTTCCAGCTAGTAAGGATCACATAATTCCTAACAAAGTTTTGACACAGATTGCCAATTCGGGCAATCAGAACATATAGCACGTTGCTGTAAGCAAGCAGATTCTCATTCAAAGATGCAAGTTACTATGTAGGAACAAGTTTGTATAGGTATTTCAAAGATGCCCAGAACTGAGCTAAACTTGGTATGTGTCCAACTCCTAGAAATAACTTCATGCTCCATCTCCCTTACTTCCAGCTAGTAAGGATCACATAATTCCTAACAAAGTTTTGACACAGATTCCCAATTCGGGCATTCAGAACATATAGCACGTTGCTTTAAGCAAGCACATTCTCATTCAAAGATGCAAGTTACTATGTAGGAACAAGTTTGTATAGGTATTTCAAAGATGCCCAGAACTGAGCTAAACTTGGTTTGTGTCCAACTCCTAGAAATAACTTCATGCCCCATCTCCCTTACTTCCAGCTAGTAAGGATCACATAATTCCTAACAAAGTTTTGACACAGATTCCCAATTCGGGCATTCAGAACATATAGCACGTTGCTTTAAGCAAGCACATTCTCATTCAAAGATGCAAGTTACTATGTAGGAACAAGTTTGTATAGGTATTTCAAAGATGCCCAGAACTGAGCTAAACTTGGTATGTGTCCAACTCCTAGAAATAACTTCATGCCCCATCTCCCTTACTTCCAGCTAGTAAGGATCACATAATTCCTAACAATGTTTTGACACAGATTCCCAATTCGGGCATTCAGAACATATAGCACGTTGCTGTAAGCAAGCACATTCTCATTCAAAGATGCAAGTTACTATGTAGGAACAAGTTTGTATAGGTATTTCAAAGATGCCCAGAACTGAGCTAAACTTGGTATGTGTCCAACTCCTAGAAATAACTTCATGCCCCATCTCCCTTACTTCCAGCTAGTAAGGATCACATAATTCCTAACAAAGTTTTGACACAGATTCCCAATTCGGGCATTCAGAACATATGGCACGTTGCTGTAAGCAAGCACATTCTCATTCAAAGATGCAAGTTACTATGTAGGAACAAGTTTGTATAGGTATTTCAAAGATGCCCAGAACTGAGCTAAACTTGGTATGTGTCCAACTCCTAGAAATAACTTCATGCCCCATCTCCCTTACTTCCAGCTAGTAAGGATCACATAATTCCTAACAAAGTTTTGACACAGATTCCCAATTCGGGCATTCAGAACATATAGCACGTTGCTGTAAGCAAGCACATTCTCATTCAAAGTCGCAAGTTACTATGTAGGAACAAGTTTGTATAGGTATTTCAAAGATGCCCAGAACTGAGCTAAACTTGGTATGTGTCCAACTCCTAGAAATAACTTCATGCCCCATCTCCCTTACTTCCAGCTAGTAAGGATCACATAATTCCTAACAAAGTTTTGACACAGATTCCCAATTCGGGCATTCAGAACATATAGCACGTTGCTGTAAGCAAGCACATTCTCATTCAAAGATGCAAGTTACTATGTAGGAACAAGTTTGTATAGGTATTTCAAAGATGCCCAGAACTGAGCTAAAGTTGGTATGTCTCCAACTCCTAGAAATAACTTCATGCCCCATCTCCCTTACTTCCAGCTAGTAAGGATCACATAATTCCTAACAAAGTTTTGACACAGATTCCCTATTAGGGCATTCAGAACATATAGCACGTTGCTGCAAGCAAGCACATTCTCATTCAAAGATGCAAGTTACTATGTAGGAACAAGTTTGTATAGGTATTTCAAAGATGCCCAGAACTGAGCTAAACTTGGTATGTGTCCAACTCCTAGAAATAACTTCATGCCCCATCTCCCTTACTTCCAGCTAGTAAGGATCACATAATTCCTAACAAAGTTTTGACACAGATTCCCTATTCGGGCATTCAGAACATATAGCACGTTGCTGCAAGCAAGCACATTCTCATTCAAAGTTGCAAGTTACTATGTAGGAACAAGTTTGTATAGGTATTTCAAGGATGCCCAGAACTGAGCTAAACTTGGTATGTGTCCAACTCCTAGAAATAACTTCATGCCCCATCTCCCTTACTTCCAGCTAGTAAGGATCACATAATTCCTAACAAAGTTTTGACACAGATTCCCAATTCGGGCATTCAGAACATATAGCACGTTGCTGTAAGCAAGCAGATTCTCATTCAAAGATGCAAGTTACTATGTAGGAACAACTTTGTATAGGTATTTCAAAGATGCCCAGAACTGAGCTAAACTTGGTTTGTGTCCAACTCCTAGAAATAACTTCATGCCCCATCTCCCTTACTTCCAGCTAGTAAGGATCACATAATTCCTAACAAAGTTTTGACACAGATTGCCAATTCGGGCATTCAGAACATATACCACGTTGCTGTAAGCAAGCACATTCTCATTCAAAGATGAAAGTTACTATGTAGGAACAAGTTTGTATAGGTATTTCAAAGATGCCCAGAACTGAGCTAAACTTGGTATGTGTCCAACTCCTAGAAATAACTTCATGCCCCATCTCCCTTACTTCCAGCTTAAGGATCACATAATTCCTAACAAAGTTGTGACACAGATTCCCAATTCGGGCATTCAGAACATATAGCACGTTGCTGTAAGCAAGCACATTCTCATTCAAAGATGCAAGTTACTATGTAGGAACAAGTTTGTATAGGTATTTCAAAGATGCCCAGAACTGAGCTAAACTTGGTATGTCTCCAACTCCTAGAAATAACTTCATGCCCCATCTCCCTTACTTCCAGCTAGTAAGGATCACATAATTCCTAACAAAGTTTTGACACAGATTCCCTATTAGGGCATTCAGAACATATAGCACGTTGCTGCAAGCAAGCACATTCTCATTCAAAGATGCAAGTTACTATGTAGGAACAAGTTTGTATAGGTATTTCAAAGATGCCCAGAACTGAGCTAAACTTGGTATGTGTCCAACTCCTAGAAATAACTTCATGCCCCATGTCCCTTACTTCCAGCTAGTAAGGATCACATAATTCCTAACAAAGTTTTGACACAGATTCCCAATTCGGGCATTCAGAACATATAGCACGTTGCTGTAAGCAAGCACATTCTCATTCAAAGATGCAAGTTACTATGTAGGAACAACTTTGTATAGGTATTTCAAAGATGCCCAGAACTGAGCTAAACTTGGTATGTGTCCAACTCCTAGAAATAACTTCATGCCCCATCTCCCTTACTTCCAGCTAGTAAGGATCACATAATTCCTAACAAAGTTTTGACACAGATTCCCAATTCGGGCATTCAGAACATATAGCACGTTGCTGTAAGCAAGCACATTCTCATTCAAAGATGCAAGTTACTATGTAGGAACAAGTTTGTATAGGTATTTCAAAGATGCCCAGAACTGAGCAAAACTTGGTATGTGTCCAACTCCTAGAAATAAATTCATGCCCCATCTCCCTTACTTCCAGCTAGTAAGGATCACATAATTCCTAACAAAGATTTGACACAGATTCCCTATTCGGGCATTCAGAACATATAGCACGTTGCTGCAAGCAAGCACATTCTCATTCAAAGTTGCAAGTTACTATGTAGGAACAAGTTTGTATAGGTATTTCAAAGATGCCCAGAACTGAGCTAAACTTGGTATGTGTCCAACTCCTAGAAATAACTTCATGCCCCATCTCCCTTACTTCCAGCTCGTAAGGATCACATAATTCCTAACAAAGTTTTGACACAGATTGCCAATTCGGGCTTTCAGAACATATAGCACGTTGCTGTAAGCAAGCAGATTCTCATTCAAAGATGCAAGTTACTATGTAGGCACAAGTTTGTATAGGTATTTCAAAGATGCCCAGAACTGAGCTAAACTTGGTATGTGTCCAACTCCTAGAAATACCTTCATGCCCCATCTCCCTTACTTCCAGCTAGTAAGGATCACATAATTCCTAACAAAGTTTTGACACAGATTCCCAATTCGGGCATTCAGAACATATAGCACGTTGCTGTAAGCAAGCACATTCTCATTCAAAGTTGCAAGTTACTATGTAGGACAAGTTTGTATAGGTATTTCAAAGATGCCCAGAACTGAGCTAAACTTGGTATGTGTCCAACTCCTAGAAATAACTTCATGCCCCATCTCCCTTACTTCCAGCTAGTAAGGATCACATAATTCCTAACAAAGTTTTGACACAGATTCCCAATTCGGGCATTCAGAACATATAGCACGTTGCTGTAAGCAAGCACATTCTCATTAATGATGCAAGTTACTATGTAGCAACAAGTTTGTATAGGTATTTGAAAGATGCCCAGAACTGAGCTAAACTTGGTATGTGTTCAACTCCTAGAAATAACTTCATGCCCCATCTCCCTTACTTCCAGCTAGTAAGGATCACATAATTCCTAACAAAGTTTTGACACAGATTCCCAATTCGGGCATTCAGAACATATAGCACGTTGCTGTAAGCAAGCACATTCTCATTAAAGATGCAAGTTACTATGTAGGAACAAGTTTGTATAGGTATTTGAAAGATGCCCAGAACTGAGCTAAACTTGGTATGTGTCCAACTCCTAGAAATACCTTCATGCCCCATCTCCCTTACTTCCAGCTAGTAAGGATCACATAATTCCTAACAAAGTTTTGACACAGATTCCCAATTCGGGCATTCAGAACATATAGCACGTTGCTGTAAGCAAGCACATTCTCATTCAAAGATGCAAGTTACTATGTAGGAACAAGTTTGTATAGGTATTTCAAAGATGCCCAGAACTGAGCTAAACTTGGTATGTGTCCAACTCCTAGAAATACCTTCATGCCCCATCTCCCTTACTTCCAGCTAGTAAGGATCACATAATTCCTAACAAAGTTTTGACACAGATTGCCAATTCGGGCATTCAGAACATATACCACGTTGCTGTAAGCAAGCACATTCTCATTCAAAGATGCAAGTTACTATGTAGGAACAAGTTTGTATAGGTATTTCAAAGATGCCCAGAACTGAGCTAAACTTGGTATGTGTCCAACTCCTAGAAATAACTTCATGCCCCATCTCCCTTACTTCCAGCTAGTAAGGATCACATAATTCCTAACAAAGTTTTGACACAGATTCCCAATTCGGGCATTCAGAACATATAGCACGTTGCTGTAAGCAAGCACATTCTCATTCAAAGATGCAAGTTACTATGTAGGAACAAGTTTGTATAGGTATTTCAAAGATGCCCAGAACTGAGCTAAACTTGGTATGTCTCCAACTCCTAGAAATAACTTCATGCCCCATCTCCCTTACTTCCAGCTAGTAAGGATCACATAATTCCTAACAAAGTTTTGACACAGAATCCCAATTCGGGCATTCAGAACATATAGCACGTTGCTGTAAGCAAGCACATTCTCATTCAAAGATGCAAGTTACTATGTAGGAACAAGTTTGTATAGGTATTTCAAAGATGCCCAGAACTGAGCAAAACTTGGTATGTGTCCAACTCCTAGAAATAACTTCATGCCCCATCTCCCTTACTTCCTGCTAGTAAGGATCACATAATTCCTAACAAAGTTTTGACACAGATTCCCTATTAGGGCATTCAGAACATATAGCACGTTGCTGCAAGCAAGCCCATTCTCATTCAAAGATGCAAGTTACTATGTAGGAACAAGTTTGTATAGGTATTTCAAAGATGCCCAGAACTGAGCTAAACTTGGTATGTGTCCAACTCCTAGAAATAACTTCATGCCCCATCTCCCTTACTTCCAGCTAGTAAGGATCACATAATTCCTAACAAAGTTTTGACACAGATTCCCTATTCGGGCATTCAGAACATATAGCACGTTGCTGCAAGCAAGCACATTCTCATTCAAAGTTGCAAGTTACTATGTAGGAACAAGTTTGTATAGGTATTTCAAAGATGCCCAGAACTGAGCTAAACTTGGTATGTGTCCAACTCCTAGAAATAACTTCATGCCCCATCTCCCTTACTTCCAGCTAGTAAGGATCACATAATTCCTAACAAAGTTTTGACACAGATTGCCAATTCGGGCATTCAGAACATATAGCATGTTGCTGTAAGCAAGCAGATTCTCATTCAAAGATGCAAGTTACTATGTAGGAACAACTTTGTATAGGTATTTCAAAGATGCCCAGAACTGAGCTAAACTTGGTATGTGTCCAACTCCTAGAAATAACTTCATGCCCCATCTCCCTTACTTCCAGCTAGTAAGGATCACATAATTCCTAACAAAGTTTTGACACAGATTGCCAATTCGGGCATTCAGAACATATAGCACGTTGCTGTAAGCAAGCACATTCTCATTCAAAGATGCAAGTTACTATGTAGGAACAAGTTTGTATAGGTATTTCAAAGATGCCCAGAACTGAGCAAAACTTGGTATGTGTCCAACTCCTAGAAATAACTTCATGCCCCATCTCCCTTACTTCCAGCTAGTAAGGATCACATAATTCCTAACAAAGATTTGACACAGATTCCCTATTCGGGCATTCAGAACATATAGCACGTTCCTGCAAGCAAGCACATTCTCATTCAAAGATGCAAGTTACTATGTAGGAAGAAGTTTGTATAGGTATTTCAAAGATGCCCAGAACTGAGCTAAACTTGGTATGTGTCCAACTCCTAGAAATAACTTCATGCCCCATCTCCCTTACTTCCAGCTAGTAAGGATCACATAATTCCTAACAAAGTTTTGACACAGATTCCCAATTCGGGCATTCAGAACATATAGCACGTTGCTGTAAGCAAGCAGATTCTCATTCAAAGATGCAAGTTACAATGTAGGAACAACTTTGTATAGGTATTTCAAAGATGCCCAGAACTGAGCTAAACTTGGTATGTGTCCAACTCCTAGAAATAACTTCATGACCCATCTCACTTACTTCCAGCTAGTAAGGATCACATAATTCCTAACAAAGTTTTGACACAGATTGCCAATTCGGGCATTCAGAACATATACCACGTTGCTGTAAGCAAGCACATTCTCATTCAAAGATGCAAGTTACTATGTAGGAACAAGTTTGTATAGGTATTTCAAAGATGCCCAGAACTGAGCTAAACTTGGTATGTGTCCAACTCCTAGAAATAACTTCATGCCCCATCTCCCTTACTTCCAGCTAGTAAGGATCACATAATTCCTAACAAAGTTTTGACACAGATTCCCAATTCGGGCATTCAGAACATATAGCACGTTGCTGTAAGCAAGCACATTCTCATTCAAAGATGCAAGTTACTATGTAGGAACAACTTTGTATAGGTATTTCAAAGATGCCCAGAACTGAGCTAAACTTGGTATGTGTCCAACTCCTAGAAATAACTTCATGCCCCATCTCCCTTACTTCCAGCTAGTAAGGATCACATAATTCCTAACAAAGTTTTGACACAGATTCCCAATTCGGGCATTCAGAACATATAGCACGTTGCTGTAAGCAAGCACATTCTCATTCAAAGATGCAAGTTACTATGTAGGAACAAGTTTGTATAGGTATTTCAAAGATGCCCAGAACTGAGCAAAACTTGGTATGTGTCCAACTCCTAGAAATAACTTCATGCCCCATCTCCCTTACTTCCAGCTAGTAAGGATCACATAATTCCTAACAAAGATTTGACACAGATTCCCTATTCGGGCATTCAGAACATATAGCACGTTGCTGCAAGCAAGCACATTCTCATTCAAAGTTGCAAGTTACTATGTAGGAACAAGTTTGTATAGGTATTTCAAAGATGCCCAGAACTGAGCTAAACTTGGTATGTGTCCAACTCCTAGAAATAACTTCATGCCCCATCTCCCTTACTTCCAGCTCGTAAGGATCACATAATTCCTAACAAAGTTTTGACACAGATTCCCAATTCGGGCATTCAGAACATATAGCACGTTGCTGTAAGCAAGCAGATTCTCATTCAAAGATGCAAGTTACTATGTAGGCGCAAGTTTGTATAGGTATTTCAAAGATGCCCAGAACTGAGCTAAACTTGGTATGTGTCCAACTCCTAGAAATAACTTCATGCCCCATCTCCCTTACTTCCAGCTAGTAAGGATCACATAATTCCTAACAAAGTTTTGACACAGATTCCCAATTCGGGCATTCAGAACATATAGCACGTTGCTGTAAGCAAGCACATTCTCATTCAAAGTTGCAAGTTACTATGTAGGACAAGTTTGTATAGGTATTTCAAAGATGCCCAGAACTGAGCTAAACTTGGTATGTGTCCAACTCCTAGAAATAACTTCATGCCCCATCTCCCTTACTTCCAGCTAGTAAGGATCACATAATTCCTAACAAAGTTTTGACACAGATTCCCAATTCGGGCATTCAGAACATATAGCACGTTGCTGTAAGCAAGCACATTCTCATTAATGATCCAAGTTACTATGTAGCAACAAGTTTGTATAGGTATTTGAAAGATGCCCAGAACTGAGCTAAACTTGGTATGTGTTCAACTCCTAGAAATAACTTCATGCCCCATCTCCCTTACTTCCAGCTAGTAAGGATCACATAATTCCTAACAAAGTTTTGACACAGATTCCCAATTCGGGCATTCAGAACATATAGCACGTTGCTGTAAGCAAGCACATTCTCATTAAAGATGCAAGTTACTATGTAGGAACAAGTTTGTATAGGTATTTGAAAGATGCCCAGAACTGAGCTAAACTTGGTATGTGTCCAACTCCTAGAAATACCTTCATGCCCCATCTCCCTTACTTCCAGCTAGTAAGGATCACATAATTCCTAACAAAGTTTTGACACAGATTCCCAATTCGGGCATTCAGAACATATAGCACGTTGCTGTAAGCAAGCACATTCTCATTCAAAGATGCAAGTTACTATGTAGGAACAAGTTTGTATAGGTATTTCAAAGATGCCCAGAACTGAGCTAAACTTGGTATGTGTCCAACTCCTAGAAATACCTTCATGCCCCATCTCCCTTACTTCCAGCTAGTAAGGATCACATAATTCCTAACAAAGTTTTGACACAGATTGCCAATTCGGGCATTCAGAACATATACCACGTTGCTGTAAGCAAGCACATTCTCATTCAAAGATGCAAGTTACTATGTAGGAACAAGTTTGTATAGGTATTTCAAAGATGCCCAGAACTGAGCTAAACTTGGTATGTGTCCAACTCCTAGAAATAACTTCATGCCCCATCTCCCTTACTTCCAGCTAGTAAGGATCACATAATTCCTAACAAAGTTTTGACACAGATTCCCAATTCGGGCATTCAGAACATATAGCACGTTGCTGTAAGCAAGCACATTCTCATTCAAAGATGCAAGTTACTATGTAGGAACAAGTTTGTATAGGTATTTCAAAGATGCCCAGAACTGAGCTAAACTTGGTATGTCTCCAACTCCTAGAAATAACTTCATGCCCCATCTCCCTTACTTCCAGCTAGTAAGGATCACATAATTCCTAACAAAGTTTTGACACAGAATCCCAATTCGGGCCTTCAGAACATATAGCACGTTGCTGTAAGCAAGCACATTCTCATTCAAAGATGCAAGTTACTATGTAGGAACAAGTTTGTATAGGTATTTCAAAGATGCCCAGAACTGAGCAAAACTTGGTATGTGTCCAACTCCTAGAAATAACTTCATGCCCCATCTCCCTTACTTCCAGCTAGTAAGGATCACATAATTCCTAACAAAGTTTTGACACAGATTCCCTATTAGGGCATTCAGAACATATAGCACGTTGCTGCAAGCAAGCACATTCTCATTCAAAGATGCAAGTTACTATGTAGGAACAAGTTTGTATAGGTATTTCAAAGATGCCCAGAACTGAGCTAAACTTGGTATGTGTCCAACTCCTAGAAATAACTTCATGCCCCATCTCCCTTACTTCCAGCTAGTAAGGATCACATAATTCCTAACAAAGTTTTGACACAGATTCCCTATTCGGGCATTCAGAACATATAGCACGTTGCTGCAAGCAAGCACATTCTCATTCAAAGTTGCAAGTTACTATGTAGGAACAAGTTTGTATAGGTATTTCAAAGATGCCCAGAACTGAGCTAAACTTGGTATGTGTCCAACTCCTAGAAATAACTTCATGCCCCATCTCCCTTACTTCCAGCTAGTAAGGATCACATAATTCCTAACAAAGTTTTGACACAGATTGCCAATTCGGGCATTCAGAACATATAGCACGTTGCTGTAAGTAAGCAGATTCTCATTCAAAGATGCAAGTTACTATGTAGGAACAACTTTGTATAGGTATTTCAAAGATGCCCAGAACTGAGCTAAACTTGGTATGTGTCCAACTCCTAGAAATAACTTCATGCCCCATCTCCCTTACTTCCAGCTAGTAAGGATCACATAATTCCTAACAAAGTTTTGACACAGATTCCCAATTCGGGCATTCAGAACATATAGCACGTTGCTGTAAGCAAGCACATTCTCATTCAAAGATGCAAGTTACTATGTAGGAACAAGTTTGTATAGGTATTTCAAAGATGCCCAGAACTGAGCAAAACTTGGTATGTGTCCAACTCCTAGAAATAACTTCATGCCCCATCTCCCTTACTTCCAGCTAGTAAGGATCACATAATTCCTAACAAAGTTTTGACACAGATTCCCAATTCGGGCATTCAGAACATATAGCACGTTGCTGTAAGCAAGCACATTCTCATTAAAGATGCAAGTTACTATGTAGGAACAAGTTTGTATAGGTATTTGAAAGATGCCCAGAACTGAGCTAAACTTGGTATGTGTCCAACTCCTAGAAATACCTTCATGCCCCATCTCCCTTACTTCCAGCTAGTAAGGATCACATAATTCCTAACAAAGATTTGACACAGATTCCCAATTCGGGCATTCAGAACATATAGCACGTTGCTGTAAGCAAGCACATTCTCATTCAAAGATGCAAGTTACTATGTAGGAACAAGTTTGTATAGGTATTTCAAAGATGCCCAGAACTGAGCTAAACTTGGTATGTGTCCAACTCCTAGAAATACCTTCATGCCCCATCTCCCTTACTTCCAGCTAGTAAGGATCACATAATTCCTAACAAAGTTTTGACACAGATTGCCAATTCGGGCATTCAGAACATATACCACGTTGCCGTAAGCAAGCACATTCTCATTCAAAGATGCAAGTTACTATGTAGGAACAAGTTTGTATAGGTATTTCAAAGATGCCCAGAACTGAGCTAAACTTGGTATGTCTCCAACTCCTAGAAATAACTTCATGCCCCATCTCCCTTACTTCCAGCTAGTAAGGATCACATAATTCCTAACAAAGTTTTGACACAGATTCCCAATTCGGGCATTCAGAACATATAGCACGTTGCTGTAAGCAAGCACATTCTCATTCAAAGATGCAAGTTACTATGTAGGAACAAGTTTGTATAGGTATTTCAAAGATGCCCAGAACTGAGCTAAACTTGGTATGTCTCCAACTCCTAGAAATAACTTCATGCCCCATCTCCCTTACTTCCAGCTAGTAAGGATCACATAATTCCTAACAAAGTTTTGACACAGAATCCCAATTCGGGCATTCAGAACATATAGCACGTTGCTGTAAGCAAGCACATTCTCATTCAAAGATGCAAGTTACTATGTAGGAACAAGTTTGTATAGGTATTTCAAAGATGCCCAGAACTGAGCAAAACTTGGTATGTGTCCAACTCCTAGAAATAACTTCATGCCCCATCTCCCTTACTTCCAGCTAGTAAGGATCACATAATTCCTAACAAAGTTTTGACACAGATTCCCTATTAGGGCATTCAGAACATATAGCACGTTGCTGCAAGCAAGCACATTCTCATTCAAAGATGCAAGTTACTATGTAGGAACAAGTTTGTATAGGTATTTCAAAGATGCCCAGAACTGAGCTAAACTTGGTATGTGTCCAACTCCTAGAAATAACTTCATGCCCCATCTCCCTTACTTCCAGCTAGTAAGGATCACATAATTCCTAACAAAGTTTTGACACAGATTCCCTATTCGGGCATTCAGAACATATAGCACGTTGCTGCAAGCAAGCACATTCTCATTCAAAGTTGCAAGTTACTATGTAGGAACAAGTTTGTATAGGTATTTCAAAGATGCCCAGAACTGAGCTAAACTTGGTATGTGTCCAACTCCTAGAAATAACTTCATGCCCCATCTCCCTTACTTCCAGCTAGTAAGGATCACATAATTCCTAACAAAGTTTTGACACAGATTGCCAATTCGGGCATTCAGAACATATAGCACGTTGCTGTAAGCAAGCAGATTCTCATTCAAAGATGCAAGTTACTATGTAGGAACAACTTTGTATAGGTATTTCAAAGATGCCCAGAACTGAGCTAAACTTGGTATGTGTCCAACTCCTAGAAATAACTTCATGCCCCATCTCCCTTACTTCCAGCTAGTAAGGATCACATAATTCCTAACAAAGTTTTGACACAGGTTCCCAATTCGGGCATTCAGAACATATAGCACGTTGCTGTAAGCAAGCACATTCTCATTCAAAGATGCAAGTTACTATGTAGGAACAAGTTTGTATAGGTATTTCAAAGATGCCCAGAACTGAGCAAAACTTGGTATGTGTCCAACTCCTAGAAATAACTTCATGCCCCATCTCCCTTACTTCCAGCTAGTAAGGATCACATAATTCCTAACAAAGATTTGACACAGATTCCCTATTCGGGCATTCAAAACATATAGCACGTTGCTGCAAGCAAGCACATTCTCATTCAAAGTTGCAAGTTACTATGTAGGAACAAGTTTGTATAGGTATATCAAAGATGCCCAGAACTGAGCTAAACTTGGTATGTGTCCAACTCCTAGAAATAACTTCATGCCCCATCTCCCTTACTTCCAGCTAGTAAGGATCACATAATTCCTAACAAAGATTTGACACAGATTCCCAATTCGGGCATTCAGAACATATAGCACGTTGCTGGAAGCAAGCACATTGTCATTCAAAGTTGCAAGTTACTATGTAGGAACAAGTTTGTATAGGTATTTCAAAGATGCCCAGAACTGAGCTAAACTTGGTATGTGTCCAACTCCTAGACATAACTTCATGCCCCATCTCCCTTACTTCCAGCTAGTAAGGATCACATAATTCCTAACAAAGTTTTGACACAGATTGCCAATTCGGGCATTCAGAACATATAGCACGTTGCTGTAAGCAAGCAGATTCTCATTAAAGATGCAAGTTACCATGTAGGAACAAGTTTGTATAGGTATTTCAAAGATGCCCAGAACTGAGCTAAACTTGGTATGTGTCCAACTTCTAGAAATAACTTCATGCCCCATCTCCCTTACTTCCAGCTAGTAAGGATCACATAATTCCTAACAAAGTTTTGACACAGATTCCCAAATCGGGCATTCAGAACATATAGCACGTTGCTGTAAGCAAGCAGATTCTCATTAAAGATGCAAGTTACTATGTAGGAACAAGTTTGTATAGGTATTTCAAAGATGCCCAGAACTGAGCTAAACTTGGTATGTGTCCAACTCCTAGAAATAACTTCATGCCCCATCTCCCTTACTTCCAGCTAGTAAGGATCACATAATTCCTAACAAAGTTTTGACACAGATTGCCAATTCGGGCATTCAGAACATATACCACGTTGCTGTAAGCAAGCACATTCTCATTCAAAGATGCAAGTTACTATGTAGGAACAAGTTTGTATAGGTATTTCAAAGAGGCCCAGAACTGAGCTAAACTTGGTATGTGTCCAACTCCTAGAAATAACTTCATGCCCCATCTCCCTTACTTCCAGCTAGTAAGGATCACATAATTCCTAACAAAGTTTTGACACAGATTCCCAATTCGGGCATTCAGAACATATAGCACGTTGCTGCAAGCAAGCACATTCTCATTGAAAGTTGCAAGTTACTATGTAGGAACAAGTTTGTATAGGTATTTCAAAGATGCCCAGAACTGAGCTAAACTTGGTATGTGTCCAACTCCTAGAAATAACTTCATGCCCCATCTCCCTTACTTCCAGCTAGTAAGGATCACATAATTCCTAACAAAGTTTTGACACAGATTCCCAATTCGGGCATTCAGAACATATAGCACGTTGCTGTAAGCAAGCACATTCTCATTGAAAGTTGCAAGTTACTATGTAGGAACAAGTTTGTATTGGTATTTCAAAGATGCCCAGAACTGAGCTAAACTTGGTATGTGTCCAACTCCTAGAAATAACTTCATGCCCCATCTCCCTTACTTCCAGCTAGTAAGGATCACATAATTCCTAACAAAGTTTTGACACAGATTCCCAATTCGGGCATTCAGAACATATAGCACGTTGCTGTAAGCAAGCACATTCTCATTCAAAGTTGCAAGTTACTATGTAGGAACAAGTTTGTATAGGTATTTCAAAGATGCCCAGAACTGAGCTAAACTTGGTATGTGTCCAACTCCTAGAAATAACTTCATGCCCCATCTCCCTTACTTCCAGCTAGTAAGGATCACATAATTCCTAACAAAGTTTTGACACAGATTCCCAATTCGGGCATTCAGAACATATAGCACGTTGCTGTAAGCAAGCACATTCTCATTCAAAGATGCAAGTTACTATGTAGGAACAAGTTTGTATAGGTATTTCAAAGATGCCCAGAACTGAGCTAAACTTGGTATGTGTCCAACTCCTAGAAATAACTTCATGCCCCATCTCCCTTACTTCCAGCTAGTAAGGATCACATAATTCCTAACAAAGTTTTGACACATATTCCCAATTCGGGCATTCAGAACATATAGCACGTTGCTGTAAGCAAGCACATTCTCATTCAAAGATGCAAGTTACTATGTAGGAACAAGTTTGTATAGGTATTTCAAAGATGCCCAGAACTGAGCTAAACTTGGTATGTGTCCAACTCCTAGAAATAACTTCATGCCCCATCTCCCTTACTTCCAGCTCGTAAGGATCACATAATTCCTAACAAAGTTTTGACACAGATTCCCAATTCGGGCATTCAGAACATGTAGCACGTTGCTGTAAGCAAGCAGATTCTCATTCAAAGATGCAAGTTACTATGTAGGCACAAGTTTGTATAGGTATTTCAAAGATGCCCAGAACTGAGCTAAACTTGGTATGTGTCCAACTCCTAGAAATAACTTCATGCCCCATCTCCCTTACTTCCAGCTAGTAAGGATCACATAATTCCTAACAAAGTTTTGACACAGATTCCCAATTCGGGCATTCAGAACATATAGCACGTTGCTGCAAGCAAGCACATTCTCATTGAAAGTTGCAAGTTACTATGTAGGAACAAGTTTGTATAGGTATTTCAAAGATGCCCAGAACTGAGCTAAACTTGGTATGTGTCCAACTCCTAGAAATAACTTCATGCCCCATCTCCCTTACTTCCAGCTAGTAAGGATCACATAATTCCTAAAAAAGTTTTGACACAGATTCCCAATTCGGGCATTCAGAACATATAGCACGTTGCTGTAAGCAAGCAGATTCTCATTCAAAGTTGCAAGATACTATGTGGGAACAAGTTTGTATTGGTATTTCAAAGATACCCAGAACTGAGCTAAACTTGGTATGTGTCCAACTCCTAGAAATAACTTCATGCCCCATCTCCCTTACTTCCAGCTAGTAAGGATCACATAATTCCTAACAAAGTTTTGACACAGATTGCCAATTCGGGCATTCAGAACATATAGCACGTTGCTGTAAGCAAGCAGATTCTCATTAAAGATGCAAGTTACTATGTAGGAACAAGTTTGTATAGGTATTTCAAAGATGCCCAGAACTGAGCTAAACTTGGTATGTGTCCAACTTCTAGAAATAACTTCATGCCCCATCTCCCTTACTTCCAGCTAGTAAGGATCACATAATTCCTAACAAAGTTTTGACACAGATTGCCAATTCGGGCAATCAGAACATATAGCACGTTGCTGTAAGCAAGCAGATTCTCATTCAAAGATGCAAGTTACTATGTAGGAACAAGTTTGTATAGGTATTTCAAAGATGCCCAGAACTGAGCTAAACTTGGTATGTGTCCAACTCCTAGAAATAACTTCATGCCCCATCTCCCTTACTTCCAGCTAGTAAGGATCACATAATTCCTAACAAAGTTTTGACACAGATTCCCAATTCGGGCATTCAGAACATATAGCACGTTGCTGTAAGCAAGCACATTCTCATTCAAAGATGCAAGTTACTATGTAGGAACAAGTTTGTATAGGTATTTCAAAGATGCCCAGAACTGAGCTAAACTTGGTATGTGTCCAACTCCTAGAAATAACTTCATGCCCCATCTCCCTTACTTCCAGCTAGTAAGGATCACATAATTCCTAACAAAGTTTTGACACAGATTGCCAATTCGGGCATTCAGAACATATAGCACGTTGCTGTAAGCAAGCACATTCTCATTCAAATTCGCAAGTTACTATGTAGGAACAAGTTTGTATAGGTATTTCAAAGATGCCCAGAACTGAGCTAAACTTGGTATGTGTCCAACTCCTAGAAATAACTTCATGCCCCATCTCCCTTACTTCCAGCTAGTAAGGATCACATAATTCCTAACAAAGTTTTGACACAGATTCCCAATTCGGGCATTCAGAACATATAGCACGTTGCTGTAAGCAAGCACATTCTCATTCAAAGTCGCAAGTTACTATGTAGGAACAAGTTAGTATAGGTATTTCAAAGATGCCCAGAACTGAGCTAAACTTGGTATGTGTCCAACTCCTAGAAATAACTTCATGCCCCATCTCCCTTACTTCCAGCTAGTAAGGATCACATAATTCCTAACAAAGTTTTGACACAGATTGCCAATTCGGGCATTCAGAACATATAGCACGTTGCTGTAAGCAAGCACATTCTCATTCAAAGTCGCAAGTTACTATGTAGGAACAAGTTTGTATAGGTATTTCAAAGATGCCCAGAACTGAGCTAAACTTGGTATGTGTCCAACTCCTAGAAATAACTTCATGCCCCATCTCCCTTACTTCCAGCTAGTAAGGATCACATAATTCCTAACAAAGTTTTGACACAGATTCCCAATTCGGGCATTCAGAACATATAGCACGTTGCTGTAAGCAAGCACATTCTCATTCAAAGATGCAAGTTACTATGTAGGAACAAGTTTGTATAGGTATTTCAAAGATGCCCAGAACTGAGCTAAACTTGGTATGTGTCCAACTCCTAGAAATAACTTCATGCCCCATCTCCCTTACTTCCAGCTAGTAAGGATCACATAATTCCTAACAAAGTTTTGACACAGATTCCCAATTCGGGCATTCAGAACATATAGCACGTTGCTGTAAGCAAGCACATTCTCATTCAAAGTCGCAAGTTACTATGTAGGAACGAGTTTGTATAGGTATTTCAAAGATGCCCAGAACTGAGCTAAACTTGGTATGTGTCCAACTCCTAGAAATAACTTCATGCCCCATCTCCCTTACTTCCAGCTAGTAAGGATCACATAATTCCTAACAAAGTTTTGACACAGATTCCCAATTCGGGCATTCAGAACATATACCACGTTGCTGTAAGCAAGCACATTCTCATTCAAAGATGCAAGTTACTATGTAGGAACAAGTTTGTATAGGTATTTCAAAGATGCCCAGAACTGAGCTAAACTTGGTATGTGTCCAACTCCTAGAAATAACTTCATGCCCCATCTCCCTTACTTCCAGCTAGTAAGGATCACATAATTCCTAACAAAGTTTTGACACAGATTCCCAATTCGGGCATTCAGAACATATAGCACGTTGCTGCAAGCAAGCACATTCTCATTGAAAGTTGCAAGTTACTATGTAGGAACAAGTTTGTATAGGTATTTCAAAGATGCCCAGAACTGAGCTAAACTTGGTATGTGTCCAACTCCTAGAAATAACTTCATGCCCCATCTCCCTTACTTCCAGCTAGTAAGGATCACATAATTCCTAACAAAGTTTTGACACAGATTCCCTATTCGGGCATTCAGAACATATAGCACGTTGCTGCAAGCAAGCACATTCTCATTCAAAGTTGCAAGTTACTATGTAGGAACAAGTTTGTATAGGTATTTCAAAGATGCCCAGAACTGAGCTAAACTTGGTATGTGTCCAACTCCTAGAAATAACTTCATGCCCCATCTCCCTTACTTCCAGCTAGTAAGGATCACATAATTCCTAACAAAGTTTTGACACAGATTCCCAATTCGGGCATTCAGAACATATAGCACGTTGCTGTAAGCAAGCAGATTCTCATTCAAAGATGCAAGTTACTATGTAGGAACAACTTTGTATAGGTATTTCAAAGATGCCCAGAACTGAGCTAAACTTGGTATGTGTCCAACTCCTAGAAATAACTTCATGCCCCATCTCCCTTACTTCCAGCCTGTAAGGATCACATAATTCCTAACAAAGTTTTGACACAGATTCCCAATTCGGGCATTCAGAACATATAGCACGTTGCTGTAAGCAAGCACATTCTCATTCAAAGATGCAAGTTACTATGTAGGAACAAGTTTGTATAGGTATTTCAAAGATGCCCAGAACTGAGCAAAACTTGGTATGTGTCCAACTCCTAGAAATAACTTCATGCCCCATCTCCCTTACTTCCAGCTAGTAAGGATCACATAATTCCTAACAAAGATTTGACACAGATTCCCTATTCGGGCATTCAGAACATATAGCACGTTGCTGCAAGCAAGCACATTCTCATTCAAAGTTGCAAGTTACTATGTAGGAACAAGTTTGTATAGGTATTTCAAAGATGCCCAGAACTGAGCTAAACTTGGTATGTGTCCAACTCCTAGAAATAACTTCATGCCCCATCTCCCTTACTTCCAGCTCGTAAGGATCACATAATTCCTAACAAAGTTTTGACACAGATTCCCAATTCGGGCATTCAGAACATATAGCACGTTGCTGTAAGCAAGCAGATTCTCATTCAAAGATGCAAGTTACTATGTAGGCACAAGTTTGTATAGGTATTTCAAAGATGCCCAGAACTGAGCTAAACTTGGTATGTGTCCAACTCCTAGAAATAACTTCATGCCCCATCTCCCTTACTTCCAGCTAGTAAGGATCACATAATTCCTAACAAAGTTTTGACACAGATTCCCAATTCGGGCATTCAGAACATATAGCACGTTGCTGTAAGCAAGCACATTCTCATTAATGATGCAAGTTACTATGTAGCAACAAGTTTGTATAGGTATTTGAAAGATGCCCAGAACTGAGCTAAACTTGGTATGTGTTCAACTCCTAGAAATAACTTCATGCCCCATCTCCCTTACTTCCAGCTAGTAAGGATCACATAATTCCTAACAAAGTTTTGACACAGATTCCCAATTCGGGCATTCAGAACATATAGCACGTTGCTGTAAGCAAGCACATTCTCATTAAAGATGCAAGTTACTATGTAGGAACAAGTTTGTATAGGTATTTGAAAGATGCCCAGAACTGAGCTAAACTTGGTATGTGTCCAACTCCTAGAAATACCTTCATGCCCCATCTCCCTTACTTCCAGCTAGTAAGGATCACATAATTCCTAACAAAGTTTTGACACAGATTCCCAATTCGGGCATTCAGAACATATAGCACGTTGCTGTAAGCAAGCACATTCTCATTCAAAGATGCAAGTTACTATGTAGGAACAAGTTTGTATAGGTATTTCAAAGATGCCCAGAACTGAGCAAAACTTGGCATGTGTCCGACTCCTAGAAATAACTTCATGCCCCATCTCCCTTACTTCCAGCTAGTAAGGATCACATAATTCCTAACAAAGTTTTGACACAGATTCCCTATTAGGGCATTCAGAACATATAGCACGTTGCTGCAAGCAAGCACATTCTCATTCAAAGATGCACGTTACTATGTAGGAACAAGTTTGTATAGGTATTTCAAAGATGCCCAGAACTGAGCTAAACTTGGTATGTGTCCAACTCCTAGAAATAACTTCATGCCCCATCTCCCTTACTTCCAGCTAGTAAGGATCACATAATTCCTAACAAAGTTTTGACACAGATTCCCTATTCGGGCATTCAGAACATATAGCACGTTGCTGCAAGCAAGCACATTCTCATTCAAAGTTGCAAGTTACTATGTAGGAACAAGTTTGTATAGGTATTTCAAAGATGCCCAGAACTGAGCTAAACTTGGTATGTGTCCAACTCCTAGAAATAACTTCATGCACCATCTCCCTTACTTCCAGCTAGTAAGGATCACATAATTCCTAACAAAGTTTTGACACAGATTCCCAATTCGGGCATTCAGAACATATAGCACGTTGCTGTAAGCAAGCAGATTCTCATTCAAAGATGCAAGTTACTATGTAGGAACAACTTTGTATAGGTATTTCAAAGATGCCCAGAACTGAGCTAAACTTGGTATGTGTCCAACTCCTAGAAATAACTTCATGCCCCATCTCCCTTACTTCCAGCTAGTAAGGATCACATAATTCCTAACAAAGTTTTGACACAGATTCCCAATTCGGGCATTCAGAACATATAGCACGTTGCTGTAAGCAAGCACATTCTCATTCAAAGATGCAAGTTACTATGTAGGAACAAGTTTGTATAGGTATTTCAAAGATGCCCAGAACTGAGCAAAACTTGGTATGTGTCCAACTCCTAGAAATAACTTCATGCCCCATCTCCCTTACTTCCAGCTAGTAAGGATCACATAATTCCTAACAAAGATTTGACACAGATTCCCTATTCGGGCATTCAGAACATGTAGCACGTTGCTGCAAGCAAGCACATTCTCATTCAAAGTTGCAAGTTACTATGTAGGAACAAGTTTGTATAGGTATTTCAAAGATGCCCAGAACTGAGCTAAACTTGGTATGTGTCCAACTCCTAGAAATAACTTCATGCCCCATCTCCCTTACTTCCAGCTAGTAAGGATCACATAATTCCTAACAAAGTTTTGACACAGATTCCCAATTCGGGCATTCAGAACATATAGCACGTTGGTGGAAGCAAGCACATTGTCATTCAAAGTTGCAAGTTACTATGTAGGAACAAGTTTGTATAGGTATTTCAAAGATGCCCAGAACTGAGCTAAACTTGGTATGTGTCCAACTCCTAGAAATAACTTCATGCCCCATCTCCCTTACTTCCAGCTAGTAAGGATCACATAATTCCTAACAAAGTTTTGACACAGATTCCCAATTCGGGCATTCAGAACATATAGCACGTTGCTGTAAGCAAGCAGATTCTCATTAAAGATGCAAGTTACTATGTAGGAACAAGTTTGTATAGGTATTTCAAAGATGCCCAGAACTGAGCTAAACTTGGTATGTGTCCAACTTCTAGAAATAACTTCATGCCCCATCTCCCTTACTTCCAGCTAGTAAGGATCACATAATTCCTAACAAAGTTTTGACACAGATTGCCAATTCGGGCAATCAGAACATATAGCACGTTGCTGTAAGCAAGCAGATTCTCATTCAAAGATGCAAGTTACTATGTAGGAACAAGTTTGTATAGGTATTTCAAAGATGCCCAGAACTGAGCTAAACTTGGTATGTGTCCAACTCCTAGAAATAACTTCATGCTCCATCTCCCTTACTTCCAGCTAGTAAGGATCACATAATTCCTAACAAAGTTTTGACACAGATTCCCAATTCGGGCATTCAGAACATATAGCACGTTGCTTTAAGCAAGCACATTCTCATTCAAAGATGCAAGTTACTATGTAGGAACAAGTTTGTATAGGTATTTCAAAGATGCCCAGAACTGAGCTAAACTTGGTTTGTGTCCAACTCCTAGAAATAACTTCATGCCCCATCTCCCTTACTTCCAGCTAGTAAGGATCACATAATTCCTAACAAAGTTTTGACACAGATTCCCAATTCGGGCATTCAGAACATATAGCACGTTGCTTTAAGCAAGCACATTCTCATTCAAAGATGCAAGTTACTATGTAGGAACAAGTTTGTATAGGTATTTCAAAGATGCCCAGAACTGAGCTAAACTTGGTATGTGTCCAACTCCTAGAAATAACTTCATGCCCCATCTCCCTTACTTCCAGCTAGTAAGGATCACATAATTCCTAACAATGTTTTGACACAGATTCCCAATTCGGGCATTCAGAACATATAGCACGTTGCTGTAAGCAAGCACATTCTCATTCAAAGATGCAAGTTACTATGTAGGAACAAGTTTGTATAGGTATTTCAAAGATGCCCAGAACTGAGCTAAACTTGGTATGTGTCCAACTCCTAGAAATAACTTCATGCCCCATCTCCCTTACTTCCAGCTAGTAAGGATCACATAATTCCTAACAAAGTTTTGACACAGATTCCCAATTCGGGCATTCAGAACATATGGCACGTTGCTGTAAGCAAGCACATTCTCATTCAAAGATGCAAGTTACTATGTAGGAACAAGTTTGTATAGGTATTTCAAAGATGCCCAGAACTGAGCTAAACTTGGTATGTGTCCAACTCCTAGAAATAACTTCATGCCCCATCTCCCTTACTTCCAGCTAGTAAGGATCACATAATTCCTAACAAAGTTTTGACACAGATTCCCAATTCGGGCATTCAGAACATATAGCACGTTGCTGTAAGCAAGCACATTCTCATTCAAAGTCGCAAGTTACTATGTAGGAACAAGTTTGTATAGGTATTTCAAAGATGCCCAGAACTGAGCTAAACTTGGTATGTGTCCAACTCCTAGAAATAACTTCATGCCCCATCTCCCTTACTTCCAGCTAGTAAGGATCACATAATTCCTAACAAAGTTTTGACACAGATTCCCAATTCGGGCATTCAGAACATATAGCACGTTGCTGTAAGCAAGCACATTCTCATTCAAAGATGCAAGTTACTATGTAGGAACAAGTTTGTATAGGTATTTCAAAGATGCCCAGAACTGAGCTAAAGTTGGTATGTCTCCAACTCCTAGAAATAACTTCATGCCCCATCTCCCTTACTTCCAGCTAGTAAGGATCACATAATTCCTAACAAAGTTTTGACACAGATTCCCTATTAGGGCATTCAGAACATATAGCACGTTGCTGCAAGCAAGCACATTCTCATTCAAAGATGCAAGTTACTATGTAGGAACAAGTTTGTATAGGTATTTCAAAGATGCCCAGAACTGAGCTAAACTTGGTATGTGTCCAACTCCTAGAAATAACTTCATGCCCCATCTCCCTTACTTCCAGCTAGTAAGGATCACATAATTCCTAACAAAGTTTTGACACAGATTCCCTATTCGGGCATTCAGAACATATAGCACGTTGCTGCAAGCAAGCACATTCTCATTCAAAGTTGCAAGTTACTATGTAGGAACAAGTTTGTATAGGTATTTCAAGGATGCCCAGAACTGAGCTAAACTTGGTATGTGTCCAACTCCTAGAAATAACTTCATGCCCCATCTCCCTTACTTCCAGCTAGTAAGGATCACATAATTCCTAACAAAGTTTTGACACAGATTCCCAATTCGGGCATTCAGAACATATAGCACGTTGCTGTAAGCAAGCAGATTCTCATTCAAAGATGCAAGTTACTATGTAGGAACAACTTTGTATAGGTATTTCAAAGATGCCCAGAACTGAGCTAAACTTGGTATGTGTCCAACTCCTAGAAATAACTTCATGCCCCATCTCCCTTACTTCCAGCTAGTAAGGATCACATAATTCCTAACAAAGTTTTGACACAGATTGCCAATTCGGGCATTCAGAACATATACCACGTTGCTGTAAGCAAGCACATTCTCATTCAAAGATGAAAGTTACTATGTAGGAACAAGTTTGTATAGGTATTTCAAAGATGCCCAGAACTGAGCTAAACTTGGTATGTGTCCAACTCCTAGAAATAACTTCATGCCCCATCTCCCTTACTTCCAGCTTAAGGATCACATAATTCCTAACAAAGTTGTGACACAGATTCCCAATTCGGGCATTCAGAACATATAGCACGTTGCTGTAAGCAAGCACATTCTCATTCAAAGATGCAAGTTACTATGTAGGAACAAGTTTGTATAGGTATTTCAAAGATGCCCAGAACTGAGCTAAACTTGGTATGTCTCCAACTCCTAGAAATAACTTCATGCCCCATCTCCCTTACTTCCAGCTAGTAAGGATCACATAATTCCTAACAAAGTTTTGACACAGATTCCCTATTAGGGCATTCAGAACATATAGCACGTTGCTGCAAGCAAGCACATTCTCATTCAAAGATGCAAGTTACTATGTAGGAACAAGTTTGTATAGGTATTTCAAAGATGCCCAGAACTGAGCTAAACTTGGTATGTGTCCAACTCCTAGAAATAACTTCATGCCCCATGTCCCTTACTTCCAGCTAGTAAGGATCACATAATTCCTAACAAAGTTTTGACACAGATTCCCAATTCGGGCATTCAGAACATATAGCACGTTGCTGTAAGCAAGCACATTCTCATTCAAAGATGCAAGTTACTATGTAGGAACAACTTTGTATAGGTATTTCAAAGATGCCCAGAACTGAGCTAAACTTGGTATGTGTCCAACTCCTAGAAATAACTTCATGCCCCATCTCCCTTACTTCCAGCTAGTAAGGATCACATAATTCCTAACAAAGTTTTGACACAGATTCCCAATTCGGGCATTCAGAACATATAGCACGTTGCTGTAAGCAAGCACATTCTCATTCAAAGATGCAAGTTACTATGTAGGAACAAGTTTGTATAGGTATTTCAAAGATGCCCAGAACTGAGCAAAACTTGGTATGTGTCCAACTCCTAGAAATAAATTCATGCCCCATCTCCCTTACTTCCAGCTAGTAAGGATCACATAATTCCTAACAAAGATTTGACACAGATTCCCTATTCGGGCATTCAGAACATATAGCACGTTGCTGCAAGCAAGCACATTCTCATTCAAAGTTGCAAGTTACTATGTAGGAACAAGTTTGTATAGGTATTTCAAAGATGCCCAGAACTGAGCTAAACTTGGTATGTGTCCAACTCCTAGAAATAACTTCATGCCCCATCTCCCTTACTTCCAGCTCGTAAGGATCACATAATTCCTAACAAAGTTTTGACACAGATTGCCAATTCTGGCTTTCAGAACATATAGCACGTTGCTGTAAGCAAGCAGATTCTCATTCAAAGATGCAAGTTACTATGTAGGCACAAGTTTGTATAGGTATTTCAAAGATGCCCAGAACTGAGCTAAACTTGGTATGTGTCCAACTCCTAGAAATACCTTCATGCCCCATCTCCCTTACTTCCAGCTAGTAAGGATCACATAATTCCTAACAAAGTTTTGACACAGATTCCCAATTCGGGCATTCAGAACATATAGCACGTTGCTGTAAGCAAGCACATTCTCATTCAAAGTTGCAAGTTACTATGTAGGACAAGTTTGTATAGGTATTTCAAAGATGCCCAGAACTGAGCTAAACTTGGTATGTGTCCAACTCCTAGAAATAACTTCATGCCCCATCTCCCTTACTTCCAGCTAGTAAGGATCACATAATTCCTAACAAAGTTTTGACACAGATTCCCAATTCGGGCATTCAGAACATATAGCACGTTGCTGTAAGCAAGCACATTCTCATTAATGATGCAAGTTACTATGTAGCAACAAGTTTGTATAGGTATTTGAAAGATGCCCAGAACTGAGCTAAACTTGGTATGTGTTCAACTCCTAGAAATAACTTCATGCCCCATCTCCCTTACTTCCAGCTAGTAAGGATCACATAATTCCTAACAAAGTTTTGACACAGATTCCCAATTCGGGCATTCAGAACATATAGCACGTTGCTGTAAGCAAGCACATTCTCATTAAAGATGCAAGTTACTATGTAGGAACAAGTTTGTATAGGTATTTGAAAGATGCCCAGAACTGAGCTAAACTTGGTATGTGTCCAACTCCTAGAAATACCTTCATGCCCCATCTCCCTTACTTCCAGCTAGTAAGGATCACATAATTCCTAACAAAGTTTTGACACAGATTCCCAATTCGGGCATTCAGAACATATAGCACGTTGCTGTAAGCAAGCACATTCTCATTCAAAGATGCAAGTTACTATGTAGGAACAAGTTTGTATAGGTATTTCAAAGATGCCCAGAACTGAGCTAAACTTGGTATGTGTCCAACTCCTAGAAATACCTTCATGCCCCATCTCCCTTACTTCCAGCTAGTAAGGATCACATAATTCCTAACAAAGTTTTGACACAGATTGCCAATTCGGGCATTCAGAACATATACCACGTTGCTGTAAGCAAGCACATTCTCATTCAAAGATGCAAGTTACTATGTAGGAACAAGTTTGTATAGGTATTTCAAAGATGCCCAGAACTGAGCTAAACTTGGTATGTGTCCAACTCCTAGAAATAACTTCATGCCCCATCTCCCTTACTTCCAGCTAGTAAGGATCACATAATTCCTAACAAAGTTTTGACACAGATTCCCAATTCGGGCATTCAGAACATATAGCACGTTGCTGTAAGCAAGCACATTCTCATTCAAAGATGCAAGTTACTATGTAGGAACAAGTTTGTATAGGTATTTCAAAGATGCCCAGAACTGAGCTAAACTTGGTATGTCTCCAACTCCTAGAAATAACTTCATGCCCCATCTCCCTTACTTCCAGCTAGTAAGGATCACATAATTCCTAACAAAGTTTTGACACAGAATCCCAATTCGGGCATTCAGAACATATAGCACGTTGCTGTAAGCAAGCACATTCTCATTCAAAGATGCAAGTTACTATGTAGGAACAAGTTTGTATAGGTATTTCAAAGATGCCCAGAACTGAGCAAAACTTGGTATGTGTCCAACTCCTAGAAATAACTTCATGCCCCATCTCCCTTACTTCCTGCTAGTAAGGATCACATAATTCCTAACAAAGTTTTGACACAGATTCCCTATTAGGGCATTCAGAACATATAGCACGTTGCTGCAAGCAAGCACATTCTCATTCAAAGATGCAAGTTACTATGTAGGAACAAGTTTGTATAGGTATTTCAAAGATGCCCAGAACTGAGCTAAACTTGGTATGTGTCCAACTCCTAGAAATAACTTCATGCCCCATCTCCCTTACTTCCAGCTAGTAAGGATCACATAATTCCTAACAAAGTTTTGACACAGATTCCCTATTCGGGCATTCAGAACATATAGCACGTTGCTGCAAGCAAGCACATTCTCATTCAAAGTTGCAAGTTACTATGTAGGAACAAGTTTGTATAGGTATTTCAAAGATGCCCAGAACTGAGCTAAACTTGGTATGTGTCCAACTCCTAGAAATAACTTCATGCCCCATCTCCCTTACTTCCAGCTAGTAAGGATCACATAATTCCTAACAAAGTTTTGACACAGATTGCCAATTCGGGCATTCAGAACATATAGCATGTTGCTGTAAGCAAGCAGATTCTCATTCAAAGATGCAAGTTACTATGTAGGAACAACTTTGTATAGGTATTTCAAAGATGCCCAGAACTGAGCTAAACTTGGTATGTGTCCAACTCCTAGAAATAACTTCATGCCCCATCTCCCTTACTTCCAGCTAGTAAGGATCACATAATTCCTAACAAAGTTTTGACACAGATTGCCAATTCGGGCATTCAGAACATATAGCACGTTGCTGTAAGCAAGCACATTCTCATTCAAAGATGCAAGTTACTATGTAGGAACAAGTTTGTATAGGTATTTCAAAGATGCCCAGAACTGAGCAAAACTTGGTATGTGTCCAACTCCTAGAAATAACTTCATGCCCCATCTCCCTTACTTCCAGCTAGTAAGGATCACATAATTCCTAACAAAGATTTGACACAGATTCCCTATTCGGGCATTCAGAACATATAGCACGTTCCTGCAAGCAAGCACATTCTCATTCAAAGATGCAAGTTACTATGTAGGAAGAAGTTTGTATAGGTATTTCAAAGATGCCCAGAACTGAGCTAAACTTGGTATGTGTCCAACTCCTAGAAATAACTTCATGCCCCATCTCCCTTACTTCCAGCTAGTAAGGATCACATAATTCCTAACAAAGTTTTGACACAGATTCCCAATTCGGGCATTCAGAACATATAGCACGTTGCTGTAAGCAAGCAGATTCTCATTCAAAGATGCAAGTTACTATGTAGGAACAACTTTGTATAGGTATTTCAAAGATGCCCAGAACTGAGCTAAACTTGGTATGTGTCCAACTCCTAGAAATAACTTCATGCCCCATCTCCCTTACTTCCAGCTAGTAAGGATCACATAATTCCTAACAAAGTTTTGACACAGATTGCCAATTCGGGCATTCAGAACATATACCACGTTGCTGTAAGCAAGCACATTCTCATTCAAAGATGCAAGTTACTATGTAGGAACAAGTTTGTATAGGTATTTCAAAGATGCCCAGAACTGAGCTAAACTTGGTATGTGTCCAACTCCTAGAAATAACTTCATGCCCCATCTCCCTTACTTCCAGCTAGTAAGGATCACATAATTCCTAACAAAGTTTTGACACAGATTCCCAATTCGGGCATTCAGAACATATAGCACGTTGCTGTAAGCAAGCACATTCTCATTCAAAGATGCAAGTTACTATGTAGGAACAACTTTGTATAGGTATTTCAAAGATGCCCAGAACTGAGCTAAACTTGGTATGTGTCCAACTCCTAGAAATAACTTCATGCCCCATCTCCCTTACTTCCAGCTAGTAAGGATCACATAATTCCTAACAAAGTTTTGACACAGATTCCCAATTCGGGCATTCAGAACATATAGCACGTTGCTGTAAGCAAGCACATTCTCATTCAAAGATGCAAGTTACTATGTAGGAACAAGTTTGTATAGGTATTTCAAAGATGCCCAGAACTGAGCAAAACTTGGTATGTGTCCAACTCCTAGAAATAACTTCATGCCCCATCTCCCTTACTTCCAGCTAGTAAGGATCACATAATTCCTAACAAAGATTTGACACAGATTCCCTATTCGGGCATTCAGAACATATAGCACGTTGCTGCAAGCAAGCACATTCTCATTCAAAGTTGCAAGTTACTATGTAGGAACAAGTTTGTATAGGTATTTCAAAGATGCCCAGAACTGAGCTAAACTTGGTATGTGTCCAACTCCTAGAAATAACTTCATGCCCCATCTCCCTTACTTCCAGCTCGTAAGGATCACATAATTCCTAACAAAGTTTTGACACAGATTCCCAATTCGGGCATTCAGAACATATAGCACGTTGCTGTAAGCAAGCAGATTCTCATTCAAAGATGCAAGTTACTATGTAGGCGCAAGTTTGTATAGGTATTTCAAAGATGCCCAGAACTGAGCTAAACTTGGTATGTGTCCAACTCCTAGAAATAACTTCATGCCCCATCTCCCTTACTTCCAGCTAGTAAGGATCACATAATTCCTAACAAAGTTTTGACACAGATTCCCAATTCGGGCATTCAGAACATATAGCACGTTGCTGTAAGCAAGCACATTCTCATTCAAAGTTGCAAGTTACTATGTAGGACAAGTTTGTATAGGTATTTCAAAGATGCCCAGAACTGAGCTAAACTTGGTATGTGTCCAACTCCTAGAAATAACTTCATGCCCCATCTCCCTTACTTCCAGCTAGTAAGGATCACATAATTCCTAACAAAGTTTTGACACAGATTCCCAATTCGGGCATTCAGAACATATAGCACGTTGCTGTAAGCAAGCACATTCTCATTAATGATCCAAGTTACTATGTAGCAACAAGTTTGTATAGGTATTTGAAAGATGCCCAGAACTGAGCTAAACTTGGTATGTGTTCAACTCCTAGAAATAACTTCATGCCCCATCTCCCTTACTTCCAGCTAGTAAGGATCACATAATTCCTAACAAAGTTTTGACACAGATTCCCAATTCGGGCATTCAGAACATATAGCACGTTGCTGTAAGCAAGCACATTCTCATTAAAGATGCAAGTTACTATGTAGGAACAAGTTTGTATAGGTATTTGAAAGATGCCCAGAACTGAGCTAAACTTGGTATGTGTCCAACTCCTAGAAATACCTTCATGCCCCATCTCCCTTACTTCCAGCTAGTAAGGATCACATAATTCCTAACAAAGTTTTGACACAGATTCCCAATTCGGGCATTCAGAACATATAGCACGTTGCTGTAAGCAAGCACATTCTCATTCAAAGATGCAAGTTACTATGTAGGAACAAGTTTGTATAGGTATTTCAAAGATGCCCAGAACTGAGCTAAACTTGGTATGTGTCCAACTCCTAGAAATACCTTCATGCCCCATCTCCCTTACTTCCAGCTAGTAAGGATCACATAATTCCTAACAAAGTTTTGACACAGATTGCCAATTCGGGCATTCAGAACATATACCACGTTGCTGTAAGCAAGCACATTCTCATTCAAAGATGCAAGTTACTATGTAGGAACAAGTTTGTATAGGTATTTCAAAGATGCCCAGAACTGAGCTAAACTTGGTATGTGTCCAACTCCTAGAAATAACTTCATGCCCCATCTCCCTTACTTCCAGCTAGTAAGGATCACATAATTCCTAACAAAGTTTTGACACAGATTCCCAATTCGGGCATTCAGAACATATAGCACGTTGCTGTAAGCAAGCACATTCTCATTCAAAGATGCAAGTTACTATGTAGGAACAAGTTTGTATAGGTATTTCAAAGATGCCCAGAACTGAGCTAAACTTGGTATGTCTCCAACTCCTAGAAATAACTTCATGCCCCATCTCCCTTACTTCCAGCTAGTAAGGATCACATAATTCCTAACAAAGTTTTGACACAGAATCCCAATTCGGGCCTTCAGAACATATAGCACGTTGCTGTAAGCAAGCACATTCTCATTCAAAGATGCAAGTTACTATGTAGGAACAAGTTTGTATAGGTATTTCAAAGATGCCCAGAACTGAGCAAAACTTGGTATGTGTCCAACTCCTAGAAATAACTTCATGCCCCATCTCCCTTACTTCCAGCTAGTAAGGATCACATAATTCCTAACAAAGTTTTGACACAGATTCCCTATTAGGGCATTCAGAACATATAGCACGTTGCTGCAAGCAAGCACATTCTCATTCAAAGATGCAAGTTACTATGTAGGAACAAGTTTGTATAGGTATTTCAAAGATGCCCAGAACTGAGCTAAACTTGGTATGTGTCCAACTCCTAGAAATAACTTCATGCCCCATCTCCCTTACTTCCAGCTAGTAAGGATCACATAATTCCTAACAAAGTTTTGACACAGATTCCCTATTCGGGCATTCAGAACATATAGCACGTTGCTGCAAGCAAGCACATTCTCATTCAAAGTTGCAAGTTACTATGTAGGAACAAGTTTGTATAGGTATTTCAAAGATGCCCAGAACTGAGCTAAACTTGGTATGTGTCCAACTCCTAGAAATAACTTCATGCCCCATCTCCCTTACTTCCAGCTAGTAAGGATCACATAATTCCTAACAAAGTTTTGACACAGATTGCCAATTCGGGCATTCAGAACATATAGCACGTTGCTGTAAGTAAGCAGATTCTCATTCAAAGATGCAAGTTACTATGTAGGAACAACTTTGTATAGGTATTTCAAAGATGCCCAGAACTGAGCTAAACTTGGTATGTGTCCAACTCCTAGAAATAACTTCATGCCCCATCTCCCTTACTTCCAGCTAGTAAGGATCACATAATTCCTAACAAAGTTTTGACACAGATTCCCAATTCGGGCATTCAGAACATATAGCACGTTGCTGTAAGCAAGCACATTCTCATTCAAAGATGCAAGTTACTATGTAGGAACAAGTTTGTATAGGTATTTCAAAGATGCCCAGAACTGAGCAAAACTTGGTATGTGTCCAACTCCTAGAAATAACTTCATGCCCCATCTCCCTTACTTCCAGCTAGTAAGGATCACATAATTCCTAACAAAGATTTGACACAGATTCCCTATTCGGGCATTCAGAACATATAGCACGTTGCTGCAAGCAAGCACATTCTCATTCAAAGTTGCAAGTTACTATGTAGGAAGAAGTTTGTATAGGTATTTCAAAGATGCCCAGAACTGAGCTAAACTTGGTATGTGTCCAACTCCTAGAAATAACTTCATGCCCCATCTCCCTTACTTCCAGCTAGTAAGGATCACATAATTCCTAACAAAGTTTTGACACAGATTCCCAATTCGGGCATTCAGAACATATAGCACGTTGCTGGAAGCAAGCACATTGTCATTCAAAGTTGCAAGTTACTATGTAGGAACAAGTTTGTATAGGTATTTCAAAGATGCCCAGAACTGAGCTAAACTTTGTATGTGTCCAACTCCTAGAAATAACTTCATGCCCCATCTCCCTTACTTCCAGCTAGTAAGGATCACATAATTCCTAACAAAGTTTTGACACAGATTCCCAATTCGGGCATTCAGAACATATAGCACGTTGCTGTAAGCAAGCAGATTCTCATTCAAAGATGCAAGTTACTATGTAGGAACAACTTTGTATAGGTATTTCAAAGATGCCCAGAACTGAGCTAAACTTGGTATGTGTCCAACTCCTAGAAATAACTTCATGCCCCATCTCCCTTACTTCCAGCTAGTAAGGATCACATAATTCCTAACAAAGTTTTGACACAGATTGCCAATTCGGGCATTCAGAACATATACCACGTTGCTGTAAGCAAGCACATTCTCATTCAAAGATGCAAGTTACTATGTAGGAACAAGTTTGTATAGGTATTTCAAAGATGCCCAGAATTGAGCTAAACTTGGTATGTGTCCAACTCCTAGAAATAACTTCATGCCCCATCTCCCTTACTTCCAGCTAGTAAGGATCACATAATTCCTAACAAAGTTTTGACACAGATTCCCAATTCGGGCATTCAGAACATATAGCACGTTGCTGTAAGCAAGCACATTCTCATTCAAAGATGCAAGTTACTATGTAGGAACAAGTTTGTATAGGTATTTCAAAGATGCCCAGAACTGAGCTAAACTTGGTATGTGTCCAACTCCTAGAAATAACTTCATGCCCCATCTCCCTTACTTCCAGCTAGTAAGGATCACATAATTCCTAACAAAGTTTTGACACAGATTCCCAATTCGGGCATTCAGAACATATAGCACGTTGCTGTAAGCAAGCACATTCTCATTAATGATGCAAGTTACTATGTAGCAACAAGTTTGTATAGGTATTTGAAAGATGCCCAGAACTGAGCTAAACTTGGTATGTGTTCAACTCCTAGAAATAACTTCATGCCCCATCTCCCTTACTTCCAGCTAGTAAGGATCACATAATTCCTAACAAAGTTTTGACACAGATTCCCAATTCGGGCATTCAGAACATATAGCACGTTGCTGTAAGCAAGCACATTCTCATTAAAGATGCAAGTTACTATGTAGGAACAAGTTTGTATAGGTATTTGAAAGATGCCCAGAACTGAGCTAAACTTGGTATGTGTCCAACTCCTAGAAATACCTTCATGCCCCATCTCCCTTACTTCCAGCTAGTAAGGATCACATAATTCCTAACAAAGATTTGACACAGATTCCCAATTCGGGCATTCAGAACATATAGCACGTTGCTGTAAGCAAGCACATTCTCATTCAAAGATGCAAGTTACTATGTAGGAACAAGTTTGTATAGGTATTTCAAAGATGCCCAGAACTGAGCTAAACTTGGTATGTGTCCAACTCCTAGAAATACCTTCATGCCCCATCTCCCTTACTTCCAGCTAGTAAGGATCACATAATTCCTAACAAAGTTTTGACACAGATTGCCAATTCGGGCATTCAGAACATATACCACGTTGCCGTAAGCAAGCACATTCTCATTCAAAGATGCAAGTTACTATGTAGGAACAAGTTTGTATAGGTATTTCAAAGATGCCCAGAACTGAGCTAAACTTGGTATGTGTCCAACTCCTAGAAATAACTTCATGCCCCATCTCCCTTACTTCCAGCTAGTAAGGATCACATAATTCCTAACAAAGTTTTGACACAGATTCCCAATTCGGGCATTCAGAACATATAGCACGTTGCTGTAAGCAAGCACATTCTCATTCAAAGATGCAAGTTACTATGTAGGAACAAGTTTGTATAGGTATTTCAAAGATGCCCAGAACTGAGCTAAACTTGGTATGTCTCCAACTCCTAGAAATAACTTCATGCCCCATCTCCCTTACTTCCAGCTAGTAAGGATCACATAATTCCTAACAAAGTTTTGACACAGAATCCCAATTCGGGCATTCAGAACATATAGCACGTTGCTGTAAGCAAGCACATTCTCATTCAAAGATGCAAGTTACTATGTAGGAACAAGTTTGTATAGGTATTTCAAAGATGCCCAGAACTGAGCAAAACTTGGTATGTGTCCAACTCCTAGAAATAACTTCATGCCCCATCTCCCTTACTTCCAGCTAGTAAGGATCACATAATTCCTAACAAAGTTTTGACACAGATTCCCTATTAGGGCATTCAGAACATATAGCACGTTGCTGCAAGCAAGCACATTCTCATTCAAAGATGCAAGTTACTATGTAGGAACAAGTTTGTATAGGTATTTCAAAGATGCCCAGAACTGAGCTAAACTTGGTATGTGTCCAACTCCTAGAAATAACTTCATGCCCCATCTCCCTTACTTCCAGCTAGTAAGGATCACATAATTCCTAACAAAGTTTTGACACAGATTCCCTATTCGGGCATTCAGAACATATAGCACGTTGCTGCAAGCAAGCACATTCTCATTCAAAGTTGCAAGTTACTATGTAGGAACAAGTTTGTATAGGTATTTCAAAGATGCCCAGAACTGAGCTAAACTTGGTATGTGTCCAACTCCTAGAAATAACTTCATGCCCCATCTCCCTTACTTCCAGCTAGTAAGGATCACATAATTCCTAACAAAGTTTTGACACAGATTGCCAATTCGGGCATTCAGAACATATAGCACGTTGCTGTAAGCAAGCAGATTCTCATTCAAAGATGCAAGTTACTATGTAGGAACAACTTTGTATAGGTATTTCAAAGATGCCCAGAACTGAGCTAAACTTGGTATGTGTCCAACTCCTAGAAATAACATCATGCCCCATCTCCCTTACTTCCAGCTAGTAAGGATCACATAATTCCTAACAAAGTTTTGACACAGGTTCCCAATTCGGGCATTCAGAACATATAGCACGTTGCTGTAAGCAAGCACATTCTCATTCAAAGATGCAAGTTACTATGTAGGAACAAGTTTGTATAGGTATTTCAAAGATGCCCAGAACTGAGCAAAACTTGGTATGTGTCCAACTCCTAGAAATAACTTCATGCCCCATCTCCCTTACTTCCAGCTAGTAAGGATCACATAATTCCTAACAAAGATTTGACACAGATTCCCTATTCGGGCATTCAAAACATATAGCACGTTGCTGCAAGCAAGCACATTCTCATTCAAAGTTGCAAGTTACTATGTAGGAACAAGTTTGTATAGGTATATCAAAGATGCCCAGAACTGAGCTAAACTTGGTATGTGTCCAACTCCTAGAAATAACTTCATGCCCCATCTCCCTTACTTCCAGCTAGTAAGGATCACATAATTCCTAACAAAGTTTTGACACAGATTCCCAATTCGGGCATTCAGAACATATAGCACGTTGCTGGAAGCAAGCACATTGTCATTCAAAGTTGCAAGTTACTATGTAGGAACAAGTTTGTATAGGTATTTCAAAGATGCCCAGAACTGAGCTAAACTTGGTATGTGTCCAACTCCTAGAAATAACTTCATGCCCCATCTCCCTTACTTCCAGCTAGTAAGGATCACATAATTCCTAACAATGTTTTGACACAGATTGCCAATTCGGGCATTCAGAACATATAGCACGTTGCTGTAAGCAAGCAGATTCTCATTAAAGATGCAAGTTACCATGTAGGAACAAGTTTGTATAGGTATTTCAAAGATGCCCAGAACTGAGCTAAACTTGGTATGTGTCCAACTTCTAGAAATAACTTCATGCCCCATCTCCCTTACTTCCAGCTAGTAAGGATCACATAATTCCTAACAAAGTTTTGACACAGATTCCCAAATCGGGCATTCAGAACATATAGCACGTTGCTGTAAGCAAGCAGATTCTCATTAAAGATGCAAGTTACTATGTAGGAACAAGTTTGTATAGGTATTTCAAAGATGCCCAGAACTGAGCTAAACTTGGTATGTGTCCAACTCCTAGAAATAACTTCATGCCCCATCTCCCTTACTTCCAGCTAGTAAGGATCACATAATTCCTAACAAAGTTTTGACACAGATTGCCAATTCGGGCATTCAGAACATATACCACGTTGCTGTAAGCAAGCACATTCTCATTCAAAGATGCAAGTTACTATGTAGGAACAAGTTTGTATAGGTATTTCAAAGAGGCCCAGAACTGAGCTAAACTTGGTATGTGTCCAACTCCTAGAAATAACTTCATGCCCCATCTCCCTTACTTCCAGCTAGTAAGGATCACATAATTCCTAACAAAGTTTTGACACAGATTCCCAATTCGGGCATTCAGAACATATAGCACGTTGCTGCAAGCAAGCACATTCTCATTGAAAGTTGCAAGTTACTATGTAGGAACAAGTTTGTATAGGTATTTCAAAGATGCCCAGAACTGAGCTAAACTTGGTATGTGTCCAACTCCTAGAAATAACTTCATGCCCCATCTCCCTTACTTCCAGCTAGTAAGGATCACATAATTCCTAACAAAGTTTTGACACAGATTCCCAATTCGGGCATTCAGAACATATAGCACGTTGCTGTAAGCAAGCACATTCTCATTGAAAGTTGCAAGTTACTATGTAGGAACAAGTTTGTATTGGTATTTCAAAGATGCCCAGAACTGAGCTAAACTTGGTATGTGTCCAACTCCTAGAAATAACTTCATGCCCCATCTCCCTTACTTCCAGCTAGTAAGGATCACATAATTCCTAACAAAGTTTTGACACAGATTCCCAATTCGGGCATTCAGAACATATAGCACGTTGCTGTAAGCAAGCACATTCTCATTCAAAGTTGCAAGTTACTATGTAGGAACAAGTTTGTATAGGTATTTCAAAGATGCCCAGAACTGAGCTAAACTTGGTATGTGTCCAACTCCTAGAAATAACTTCATGCCCCATCTCCCTTACTTCCAGCTAGTAAGGATCACATAATTCCTAACAAAGTTTTGACACAGATTCCCAATTCGGGCATTCAGAACATATAGCACGTTGCTGTAAGCAAGCACATTCTCATTCAAAGATGCAAGTTACTATGTAGGAACAAGTTTGTATAGGTATTTCAAAGATGCCCAGAACTGAGCTAAACTTGGTATGTGTCCAACTCCTAGAAATAACTTCATGCCCCATCTCCCTTACTTCCAGCTAGTAAGGATCACATAATTCCTAACAAAGTTTTGACACATATTCCCAATTCGGGCATTCAGAACATATAGCACGTTGCTGTAAGCAAGCACATTCTCATTCAAAGATGCAAGTTACTATGTAGGAACAAGTTTGTATAGGTATTTCAAAGATGCCCAGAACTGAGCTAAACTTGGTATGTGTCCAACTCCTAGAAATAACTTCATGCCCCATCTCCCTTACTTCCAGCTCGTAAGGATCACATAATTCCTAACAAAGTTTTGACACAGATTCCCAATTCGGGCATTCAGAACATGTAGCACGTTGCTGTAAGCAAGCAGATTCTCATTCAAAGATGCAAGTTACTATGTAGGCACAAGTTTGTATAGGTATTTCAAAGATGCCCAGAACTGAGCTAAACTTGGTATGTGTCCAACTCCTAGAAATAACTTCATGCCCCATCTCCCTTACTTCCAGCTAGTAAGGATCACATAATTCCTAACAAAGTTTTGACACAGATTCCCAATTCGGGCATTCAGAACATATAGCACGTTGCTGCAAGCAAGCACATTCTCATTGAAAGTTGCAAGTTACTATGTAGGAACAAGTTTGTATAGGTATTTCAAAGATGCCCAGAACTGAGCTAAACTTGGTATGTGTCCAACTCCTAGAAATAACTTCATGCCCCATCTCCCTTACTTCCAGCTAGTAAGGATCACATAATTCCTAAAAAAGTTTTGACACAGATTCCCAATTCGGGCATTCAGAACATATAGCACGTTGCTGTAAGCAAGCAGATTCTCATTCAAAGTTGCAAGATACTATGTGGGAACAAGTTTGTATTGGTATTTCAAAGATACCCAGAACTGAGCTAAACTTGGTATGTGTCCAACTCCTAGAAATAACTTCATGCCCCATCTCCCTTACTTCCAGCTAGTAAGGATCACATAATTCCTAACAAAGTTTTCACACAGATTCCCAATTCGGGCATTCAGAACATATAGCACGTTGCTGTAAGCAAGCACATTCTCATTCAAAGATGCAAGTTACTATGTAGGAACAAGTTTGTATAGGTATTTCAAAGATGCCCAGAACTGAGCTAAACTTGGTATGTGTCCAACTCCTAGAAATAACTTCATGCCCCATCTCCCTTACTTCCAGCTAGTAAGGATCACATAATTCCTAACAAAGTTTTGACACAGATTCCCAAATCGGGCATTCAGAACATATACCACGTTGCTGTAAGCAAGCACATTCTCATTCAAAGATGCAAGTTACTATGTAGGAACAAGTTTGTATAGGTATTTCAAAGATGCCCAGAACTGAGCTAAACTTGGTATGTGTCCAACTCCTAGAAATAACTTCATGCCCCATCTCCCTTACTTCCAGCTAGTAAGGATCACATAATTCCTAACAAAGTTTTGACACAGATTCTCAATTCGGGCATTCAGAACATATAGCACGTTGCTGCAAGCAAGCACATTCTCATTCAAAGTTGCAAGTTACAATGTAGGAACAAGTTTGTATAGGTATTTCAAAGATGC
>NW_026691675.1:0-57738 GCF_020826845.1 Diceros bicornis minor
CTCTGCTATTGTGTGGGGAGACTCAGTTTCCCGGGTTTCCCCCATGGACACATGTTCTTCAGCTGGGTCTGATTTTCTCCAGACAAGCTGTCTTGGGAAGGATTTGGCCAGCCCTAAGAACCTGAAGGGAAAGGGCGGAGGGGGGTTCTCTCTCTGCCCCCGACAGCCCCGAGCTGGGTCGGTCCCTCAGACCTGGCCAGGGGCAGCCCATCCCCCGGCGCCCTTCCCCGGGGCATCCAAGGGCAGGCTCGGCGCCAGCCCCACCCCGCTCGCCACTGCCCGACCATCGTCCTCCCTCGGGGGGCCTGGGCAGGACAGGGACCCGGCTGTGGGAGGCCTCCAGATCTCAGGCCTGGCACACCGTTTAGCAGGCTGCTTCCTCCTCTGACGGGGGCCCAGCACACGCCCCAGGAGACTTGGCAGCCGCCCCCAGGGCTCTAGCCTCTGGAACTCGTCCCCTTGGAAGGGGCCTGGCCCAGGTGCCAGGTTCGGCTGGTCGGCCAGCCTCCTTTGGAGAAAGCAGGCAAGCCGAGCCAGGCTTGCAGTGGCCCTGGCGTGACACCTGCCACCTCAGGCAGAGGGCCTCCCGCGTGCCCTCCATGGCGGGTTTCTCCCCGGAGCCGTGGCCTGGGCACTAGGAAGGCCGGGCCTCCCCGACTCCCGCGAGGAGGGGCTAGCCCAGTTGCGCCCTGGCCCCCAAACCCTCTGGTGCCATCTGCCTGTCTCGGCACTTCTGACTCCACAGAGCCTTTCCTACATCTGGGCTGCCTGCCGTGGCAAAGTGCAGGCGTGGGGTGAGGCCATGGCTTTGTCTTTCCAGGAAAAAATGAGCCCCTGGCCGAAGCAGCAGGCCCAGGCAGAGCCTTGAGCTTGAAGCCCAGTAGGTCTGTGGCCCTCAGGGCCAGAGCCATGCTTTCAAGGCAGGGAAGCGGCCTGCAAGCTGAGTGGGAGTGGGGGAGGGGAGGGAGACAGCTGAAGACGAGTCCAGAAGGGCGGCGATGGAAGAGCTGCAGCTGGGTCAGAGCCTGGAGGGAGGGCGGGGACTTCACTGAGGACCCCCCCGCCCCCCGAGGCCAGCCCTAGGCCCCGGCGGTCGCGCATGCGCCCTTGGCCTGTGCGGTGTGTGGGGGTTTGAACCCAAGCCCGCAGGGCTCCCGGAGCGGCCAGAGAAAGAAGGGCCCATGGAGAGGTAGGCGAGGTGGGCAGGGGGCGCCACCTTACTCTCCTCAGCTCCCTGAGGGAGAGAGAGAGAGACAGAGACAGAGAGAGAGATCCCTGACCTCTGAGTCTCTGCCTCCACCGCTGGCTGGTGCCAACTCACGCGCCATCCCACTTCCAGCCATCACCCCCACGCCTGCCCCGGGGCCAGCCCCACCACAGAGAGGCCGGTGGGTTCCTGCTCACCTCTGTGCCGTCCCTTCCCGACCTGACCCCAGTGCAGGGGATAAGCTTCAGACAAGTCTTTCCATGTCCCTCTGCATGACAATAGACTTCCTCCCCTCTCCTATTCCACAGGCCCACCCACCCGGGACATCCACCTTTGTCATTAGCTCAGGAGAGGATGCAAGATGAGAATCTCTGCTATTGTGTGGGGAGACTCAGTTTCCCGGGTTTCCCCCATGGACACATGTTCTTCAGCTGGGTCTGATTTTCTCCAGACAAGCTGTCTTGGGAAGGATTTGGCCAGCCCTAAGAACCTGAAGGGAAAGGGCGGAGGGGGGTTCTCTCTCTGCCCCCGACAGCCCCGAGCTGGGTCGGTCCCTCAGACCTGGCCAGGGGCAGCCCATCCCCCGGCGCCCTTCCCCGGGGCATCCAAGGGCAGGCTCGGCGCCAGCCCCACCCCGCTCGCCACTGCCCGACCATCGTCCTCCCTCGGGGGGCCTGGGCAGGACAGGGACCCGGCTGTGGGAGGCCTCCAGATCTCAGGCCTGGCACACCGTTTACCAGGCTGCTTCCTCCTCTGACGGGGGCCCAGCACACGCCCCAGGAGACTTGGCAGCCGCCCCCAGGGCTCTAGCCTCTGGAACTCGTCCCCTTGGAAGGGAACTGGCCCAGGTGCCAGGTTCGGCTGGTCGGCCAGCCTCCTTTGGAGAAAGCAGGCAAGCCGAGCCAGGCTTGCAGTGGCCCTGGCGTGACACCTGCCACCTCAGGCAGAGGGCCTCCCGCGTGCCCTCCATGGCGGGTTTCTCCCCGGAGCCGTGGCCCGGGCACTAGGAAGGCCGGGCCTCCCCGACTCCCGGGAGGAGGGGCTAGCCCAGTTGCGCCCTGGCCCCCAAACCCTCTGGTGCCATCTGCCTGTCTCGGCACTTCTGACTCCACAGAGCCTTTCCTACATCTGGGCTGCCTGCCGTGGCAAAGTGCAGGCGTGGGGTGAGGCCATGGCTTTGTCTTTCCAGGAAAAAATGAGCCCCTGGCCGAAGCAGCAGGCCCAGGCAGAGCCTTGAGCTTGAAGCCCAGTAGGTCTGTGGCCCTCAGGGCCAGAGCCATGCTTTCAAGGCAGGGAAGCGGCCTGCAAGCTGAGTGGGAGTGGGGGAGGGGAGGGAGACAGCTGAAGCCGAGTCCAGAAGGGCGGCGATGGAAGAGCTGCAGCTGGGTCAGAGCCTGGAGGGAGGGCGGGGCCTTCACTGAGGACCCCCCCGCCCCCCGAGGCCAGCCCTAGGCCCCGGCGGTCGCGCATGCGCCCTTGGCCTGTGCGGTGTGTGGGGGCTTGAACCCAAGCCCGCAGGGCTCCCGGAGCGGCCAGAGAAAGAAGGGCCCATGGAGAGGTAGGCGAGGTGGGCAGGGGGCGCCACCTTACTCTCCTCAGCTCCCTGAGGGAGAGAGAGAGAGACAGAGACAGAGAGAGAGAGATCCCTGACCTCTGAGTCTCTGCCTCCACCGCTGGCTGGTGCCAACTCACGCGCCATCCCACTTCCAGCCATCACCCCCACGCCTGCCCCGGGGCCAGCCCCACAACAGAGAGGCCGGTGGGTTCCTGCTCACCTCTGTGCCGTCCCTTCCCGACCTGACCCCAGTGCAGGGGATAAGCTTCAGACAAGTCTTTCCATGTCCCTCTGCATGACAATAGACTTCCTCCCCTCTCCCATTCCACAGGCCCACCCACCCGGGACATCCACCTTTGTCATTAGCTCAGGAGAGGATGCAAGATGAGAATCTCTGCTATTGTGTGGGGAGACTCAGTTTCCCGGGTTTCCCCCATGGACACATGTTCTTCAGCTGGGTCTGATTTTCTCCAGACAAGCTGTCTTGGGAAGGATTTGGCCAGCCCTAAGAACCTGAAGGGAAAGGGCGGAGGGGGGTTCTCTCTCTGCCCCCGACAGCCCCGAGCTGGGTCGGTCCCTCAGACCTGGCCAGGGGCAGCCCATCCCCCGGCGCCCTTCCCCGGGGCATCCAAGGGCAGGCTCGGCGCCAGCCCCACCCCGCTCGCCACTGCCCGACCATCGTCCTCCCTCGGGGGGCCTGGGCAGGACAGGGAACCGGCTGTGGGAGGCCTCCAGATCTCAGGCCTGGCACACCGTTTAGCAGGCTGCTTCCTCCTCTGACGGGGGCCCAGCACACGCCCCAGGAGACTTGGCAGCCGCCCCCAGGGCTCTAGCCTCTGGAACTCGTCCCCTTGGAAGGGGCCTGGCCCAGGTGCCAGGTTCGGCTGGTCGGCCAGCCTCCTTTGGAGAAAGCAGGCAAGCCGAGCCAGGCTTGCAGTGGCCCTGGCGTGACACCTGCCACCTCAGGCAGAGGGCCTCCCGCGTGCCCTCCATGGCGGGTTTCTCCCCGGAGCCGTGGCCTGGGCACTAGGAAGGCCGGGCCTCCCCGACTCCCGGGAGGAGGGGCTAGCCCAGTTGCGCCCTGGCCCCCAAACCCTCTGGTGCCATCTGCCTGTCTCGGCACTTCTGACTCCACAGAGCCTTTCCTACATCTGGGCTGCCTGCCGTGGCAAAGTGCGGGCGTGGGGTGAGGCCATGGCTTTGTCTTTCCAGGAAAAAATGAGCCCCTGGCCGAAGCAGCAGGCCCAGGCAGAGCCTTGAGCTTGAAGCCCAGTAGGTCTGTGGCCCTCAGGGCCAGAGCCATGCTTTCAAGGCAGGGAAGCGGCCTGCAAGCTGAGTGGGAGTGGGGGAGGGGAGGGAGACAGCTGAAGCCGAGTCCAGAAGGGCGGCGATGGAAGAGCTGCAGCTGGGTCAGAGCCTGGAGGGAGGGCGGGGACTTCACTGAGGACCCCCCCGCCCCCCGAGGCCAGCCCTAGGCCCCGGCGGTCGCGCATGCGCCCTTGGCCTGTGCGGTGTGTGGGGGGTTGAACCCAAGCCCGCAGGGCTCCCGGAGCGGCCAGAGAAAGAAGGGCCCATGGAGAGGTAGGCGAGGTGGGCAGGGGGCGCCACCTTACTCTCCTCAGCTCCCTGAGGGAGAGAGAGAGAGACAGAGACAGAGAGAGAGAGATCCCTGACGTCTGAGTCTCTGCCTCCACCGCTGGCTGGTGCCAACTCACGCGCCATCCCACTTCCAGCCATCACCCCCACGCCTGCCCCGGGGCCAGCCCCACAACAGAGAGGCCGGTGGGTTCCTGCTCACCTCTGTGCCGTCCCTTCCCGACCTGACCCCAGTGCAGGGGATAAGCTTCAGACAAGTCTTTCCATGTCCCTCTGCATGACAATAGACTTCCTCCCCTCTCCCATTCCACAGGCCCACCCACCCGGGACATCCACCTTTGTCATTAGCTCAGGAGAGGATGCAAGATGAGAATCTCTGCTATTGTGTGGGGAGACTCAGTTTCCCGGGTTTCCCCCATGGACACATGTTCTTCAGCTGGGTCTGATTTTCTCCAGACAAGCTGTCTTGGGAAGGATTTGGCCAGCCCTAAGAACCTGAAGGGAAAGGGCGGAGGGGGGTTCTCTCTCTGCCCCCGACAGCCCCGAGCTGGGTCGGTCCCTCAGACCTGGCCAGGGGCAGCCCATCCCCCGGCGCCCTTCCCCGGGGCATCCAAGGGCAGGCTCGGCGCCAGCCCCACCCCGCTCGCCACTGCCCGACCATCGTCCTCCCTCGGGGGGCCTGGGCAGGACAGGGACCCGGCTGTGGGAGGCCTCCAGATCTCAGGCCTGGCACACCGTTTAGCAGGCTGCTTCCTCCTCTGACGGGGGCCCAGCACACGCCCCAGGAGACTTGGCAGCCGCCCCCAGGGCTCTAGCCTCTGGAACTCGTCCCCTTGGAAGGGGCCTGGCCCAGGTGCCAGGTTCGGCTGGTCGGCCAGCCTCCTTTGGAGAAAGCAGGCAAGCCGAGCCAGGCTTGCAGTGGCCCTGGCGTGACACCTGCCACCTCAGGCAGAGGGCCTCCCGCGTGCCCTCCATGGCGGGTTTCTCCCCGGAGCCGTGGCCTGGGCACTAGGAAGGCCGGGCCTCCCCGACTCCCGGGAGGAGGGGCTAGCCCAGTTGCGCCCTGGCCCCCAAACCCTCTGGTGCCATCTGCCTGTCTCGGCACTTCTGACTCCACAGAGCCTTTCCTACATCTGGGCTGCCTGCCGTGGCAAAGTGCAGGCGTGGGGTGAGGCCATGGCTTTGTCTTTCCAGGAAAAAATGAGCCCCTGGCCGAAGCAGCAGGCCCAGGCAGAGCCTTGAGCTTGAAGCCCAGTAGGTCTGTGGCCCTCAGGGCCAGAGCCATGCTTTCAAGGCAGGGAAGCGGCCTGCAAGCTGAGTGGGAGTGGGGGAGGGGAGGGAGACAGCTGAAGACGAGTCCAGAAGGGCGGCGATGGAAGAGCTGCAGCTGGGTCAGAGCCTGGAGGGAGGGCGGGGACTTCACTGAGGACCCCCCCGCCCCCCGAGGCCAGCCCTAGGCCCCGGCGGTCGCGCATGCGCCCTTGGCCTGTGCGGTGTGTGGGGGTTTGAACCCAAGCCCGCAGGGCTCCCGGAGCGGCCAGAGAAAGAAGGGCCCATGGAGAGGTAGGCGAGGTGGGCAGGGGGCGCCACCTTACTCTCCTCAGCTCCCTGAGGGAGAGAGAGAGAGACAGAGACAGAGAGAGAGATCCCTGACCTCTGAGTCTCTGCCTCCACCGCTGGCTGGTGCCAACTCACGCGCCATCCCACTTCCAGCCATCACCCCCACGCCTGCCCCGGGGCCAGCCCCACCACAGAGAGGCCGGTGGGTTCCTGCTCACCTCTGTGCCGTCCCTTCCCGACCTGACCCCAGTGCAGGGGATAAGCTTCAGACAAGTCTTTCCATGTCCCTCTGCATGACAATAGACTTCCTCCCCTCTCCTATTCCACAGGCCCACCCACCCGGGACATCCACCTTTGTCATTAGCTCAGGAGAGGATGCAAGATGAGAATCTCTGCTATTGTGTGGGGAGACTCAGTTTCCCGGGTTTCCCCCATGGACACATGTTCTTCAGCTGGGTCTGATTTTCTCCAGACAAGCTGTCTTGGGAAGGATTTGGCCAGCCCTAAGAACCTGAAGGGAAAGGGCGGAGGGGGGTTCTCTCTCTGCCCCCGACAGCCCCGAGCTGGGTCGGTCCCTCAGACCTGGCCAGTGGCAGCCCATCCCCCGGCGCCCTTCCCCGGGGCATCCAAGGGCAGGCTCGGCGCCAGCCCCACCCCGCTCGCCACTGCCCGACCATCGTCCTCCCTCGGGGGGCCTGGGCAGGACAGGGACCCGGCTGTGGGAGGCCTCCAGATCTCAGGCCTGGCACACCGTTTAGCAGGCTGCTTCCTCCTCTGACGGGGGCCCAGCACACGCCCCAGGAGACTTGGCAGCCGCCCCCAGGGCTCTATCCTCTGGAACTCGTCCCCTTGGAAGGGGCCTGGCCCAGGTGCCAGGTTCGGCTGGTCGGCCAGCCTCCTTTGGAGAAAGCAGGCAAGCCGAGCCAGGCTTGCAGTGGCCCTGGCGTGACACCTGCCACCTCAGGCAGAGGGCCTCCCGCGTGCCCTCCATGGCGGGTTTCTCCCCGGAGCCGTGGCCTGGGCACTAGGAAGGCCGGGCCTCCCCGACTCCCGGGAGGAGGGGCTAGCCCAGTTGCGCCCTGGCCCCCAAACCCTCTGGTGCCATCTGCCTGTCTCGGCACTTCTGACTCCACAGAGCCTTTCCTACATCTGGGCTGCCTGCCGTGGCAAAGTGCAGGCGTGGGGTGAGGCCATGGCTTTGTCTTTCCAGGAAAAAATGAGCCCCTGGCCGAAGCAGCAGGCCCAGGCAGAGCCTTGAGCTTGAAGCCCAGTAGGTCTGTGGCCCTCAGGGCCAGAGCCATGCTTTCAAGGCAGGGAAGCGGCCTGCAAGCTGAGTGGGAGTGGGGGAGGGGAGGGAGACAGCTGAAGACGAGTCCAGAAGGGCGGCGATGGAAGAGCTGCAGCTGGGTCAGAGCCTGGAGGGAGGGCGGGGACTTCACTGAGGACCCCCCCGCCCCCCGAGGCCAGCCCTAGGCCCCGGCGGTCGCGCATGCGCCCTTGGCCTGTGCGGTGTGTGGGGGTTTGAACCCAAGCCCGCAGGGCTCCCGGAGCGGCCAGAGAAAGAAGGGCCCATGGAGAGGTAGGCGAGGTGGGCAGGGGGCGCCACCTTACTCTCCTCAGCTCCCTGAGGGAGAGAGAGAGAGACAGAGACAGAGAGAGAGATCCCTGACCTCTGAGTCTCTGCCTCCACCGCTGGCTGGTGCCAACTCACGCGCCATCCCACTTCCAGCCATCACCCCCACGCCTGCCCCGGGGCCAGCCCCACCACAGAGAGGCCGGTGGGTTCCTGCTCACCTCTGTGCCGTCCCTTCCCGACCTGACCCCAGTGCAGGGGATAAGCTTCAGACAAGTCTTTCCATGTCCCTCTGCATGACAATAGACTTCCTCCCCTCTCCTATTCCACAGGCCCACCCACCCGGGACATCCACCTTTGTCATTAGCTCAGGAGAGGATGCAAGATGAGAATCTCTGCTATTGTGTGGGGAGACTCAGTTTCCCGGGTTTCCCCCATGGACACATGTTCTTCAGCTGGGTCTGATTTTCTCCAGACAAGCTGTCTTGGGAAGGATTTGGCCAGCCCTAAGAACCTGAAGGGAAAGGGCGGAGGGGGGTTCTCTCTCTGCCCCCGACAGCCCCGAGCTGGGTCGGTCCCTCAGACCTGGCCAGGGGCAGCCCATCCCCCGGCGCCCTTCCCCGGGGCATCCAAGGGCAGGCTCGGCGCCAGCCCCACCCCGCTCGCCACTGCCCGACCATCGTCCTCCCTCGGGGGGCCTGGGCAGGACAGGGACCCGGGGTTGGGAGGCCTCCAGATCTCAGGCCTGGCACACCGTTTACCAGGCTGCTTCCTCCTCTGACGGGGGCCCAGCACACGCCCCAGGAGACTTGGCAGCCGCCCCCAGGGCTCTAGCCTCTGGAACTCGTCCCCTTGGAAGGGACCTGGCCCAGGTGCCAGGTTCGGCTGGTCGGCCAGCCTCCTTTGGAGAAAGCAGGCAAGCCGAGCCAGGCTTGCAGTGGCCCTGGCGTGACACCTGCCACCTCAGGCAGAGGGCCTCCCGCGTGCCCTCCATGGCGGGTTTCTCCCCGGAGCCGTGGCCCGGGCACTAGGAAGGCCGGGCCTCCCCGACTCCCGGGAGGAGGGGCTAGCCCAGTTGCGCCCTGGCCCCCAAACCCTCTGGTGCCATCTGCCTGTCTCGGCACTTCTGACTCCACAGAGCCTTTCCTACATCTGGGCTGCCTGCCGTGGCAAAGTGCAGGCGTGGGGTGAGGCCATGGCTTTGTCTTTCCAGGAAAAAATGAGCCCCTGGCCGAAGCAGCAGGCCCAGGCAGAGCCTTGAGCTTGAAGCCCAGTAGGTCTGTGGCCCTCAGGGCCAGAGCCATGCTTTCAAGGCAGGGAAGCGGCCTGCAAGCTGAGTGGGAGTGGGGGAGGGGAGGGAGACAGCTGAAGCCGAGTCCAGAAGGGCGGCGATGGAAGAGCTGCAGCTGGGTCAGAGCCTGGAGGGAGGGCGGGGCCTTCACTGAGGACCCCCCCGCCCCCCGAGGCCAGCCCTAGGCCCCGGCGGTCGCGCATGCGCCCTTGGCCTGTGCGGTGTGTGGGGGGTTGAACCCAAGCCCGCAGGGCTCCCGGAGCGGCCAGAGAAAGAAGGGCCCATGGAGAGGTAGGCGAGGTGGGCAGGGGGCGCCACCTTACTCTCCTCAGCTCCCTGAGGGAGAGAGAGAGAGACAGAGACAGAGAGAGAGAGATCCCTGACCTCTGAGTCTCTGCCTCCACCGCTGGCTGGTGCCAACTCACGCGCCATCCCACTTCCAGCCATCACCCCCACGCCTGCCCCGGGGCCAGCCCCACAACAGAGAGGCCGGTGGGTTCCTGCTCACCTCTGTGCCGTCCCTTCCCGACCTGACCCCAGTGCAGGGGATAAGCTTCAGACAAGTCTTTCCATGTCCCTCTGCATGACAATAGACTTCCTCCCCTCTCCCATTCCACAGGCCCACCCACCCGGGACATCCACCTTTGTCATTAGCTCAGGAGAGGATGCAAGATGAGAATCTCTGCTATTGTGTGGGGAGACTCAGTTTCCCGGGTTTCCCCCATGGACACATGTTCTTCAGCTGGGTCTGATTTTCTCCAGACAAGCTGTCTTGGGAAGGATTTGGCCAGCCCTAAGAACCTGAAGGGAAAGGGCGGAGGGGGGTTCTCTCTCTGCCCCCGACAGCCCCGAGCTGGGTCGGTCCCTCAGACCTGGCCAGGGGCAGCCCATCCCCCGGCGCCCTTCCCCGGGGCATCCAAGGGCAGGCTCGGCGCCAGCCCCACCCCGCTCGCCACTGCCCGACCATCGTCCTCCCTCGGGGGGCCTGGGCAGGACAGGGACCCGGCTGTGGGAGGCCTCCAGATCTCAGGCCTGGCACACCGTTTAGCAGGCTGCTTCCTCCTCTGACGGGGGCCCAGCACACGCCCCAGGAGACTTGGCAGCCGCCCCCAGGGCTCTAGCCTCTGGAACTCGTCCCCTTGGAAGGGGCCTGGCCCAGGTGCCAGGTTCGGCTGGTCGGCCAGCCTCCTTTGGAGAAAGCAGGCAAGCCGAGCCAGGCTTGCAGTGGCCCTGGCGTGACACCTGCCACCTCAGGCAGAGGGCCTCCCGCGTGCCCTCCATGGCGGGTTTCTCCCCGGAGCCGTGGCCTGGGCACTAGGAAGGCCGGGCCTCCCCGACTCCCGGGAGGAGGGGCTAGCCCAGTTGCGCCCTGGCCCCCAAACCCTCTGGTGCCATCTGCCTGTCTCGGCACTTCTGACTCCACAGAGCCTTTCCTACATCTGGGCTGCCTGCCGTGGCAAAGTGCAGGCGTGGGGTGAGGCCATGGCTTTGTCTTTCCAGGAAAAAATGAGCCCCTGGCCGAAGCAGCAGGCCCAGGCAGAGCCTTGAGCTTGAAGCCCAGTAGGTCTGTGGCCCTCAGGGCCAGAGCCATGCTTTCAAGGCAGGGAAGCGGCCTGCAAGCTGAGTGGGAGTGGGGGAGGGGAGGGAGACAGCTGAAGACGAGTCCAGAAGGGCGGCGATGGAAGAGCTGCAGCTGGGTCAGAGCCTGGAGGGAGGGCGGGGACTTCACTGAGGACCCCCCCGCCCCCCGAGGCCAGCCCTAGGCCCCGGCGGTCGCGCATGCGCCCTTGGCCTGTGCGGTGTGTGGGGGTTTGAACCCAAGCCCGCAGGGCTCCCGGAGCGGCCAGAGAAAGAAGGGCCCATGGAGAGGTAGGCGAGGTGGGCAGGGGGCGCCACCTTACTCTCCTCAGCTCCCTGAGGGAGAGAGAGAGAGACAGAGACAGAGAGAGAGATCCCTGACCTCTGAGTCTCTGCCTCCACCGCTGGCTGGTGCCAACTCACGCGCCATCCCACTTCCAGCCATCACCCCCACGCCTGCCCCGGGGCCAGCCCCACCACAGAGAGGCCGGTGGGTTCCTGCTCACCTCTGTGCCGTCCCTTCCCGACCTGACCCCAGTGCAGGGGATAAGCTTCAGACAAGTCTTTCCATGTCCCTCTGCATGACAATAGACTTCCTCCCCTCTCCTATTCCACAGGCCCACCCACCCGGGACATCCACCTTTGTCATTAGCTCAGGAGAGGATGCAAGATGAGAATCTCTGCTATTGTGTGGGGAGACTCAGTTTCCCGGGTTTCCCCCATGGACACATGTTCTTCAGCTGGGTCTGATTTTCTCCAGACAAGCTGTCTTGGGAAGGATTTGGCCAGCCCTAAGAACCTGAAGGGAAAGGGCGGAGGGGGGTTCTCTCTCTGCCCCCGACAGCCCCGAGCTGGGTCGGTCCCTCAGACCTGGCCAGGGGCAGCCCATCCCCCGGCGCCCTTCCCCGGGGCATCCAAGGGCAGGCTCGGCGCCAGCCCCACCCCGCTCGCCACTGCCCGACCATCGTCCTCCCTCGGGGGGCCTGGGCAGGACAGGGACCCGGCTGTGGGAGGCCTCCAGATCTCAGGCCTGGCACACCGTTTAGCAGGCTGCTTCCTCCTCTGACGGGGGCCCAGCACACGCCCCAGGAGACTTGGCAGCCGCCCCCAGGGCTCTAGCCTCTGGAACTCGTCCCCTTGGAAGGGGCCTGGCCCAGGTGCCAGGTTCGGCTGGTCGGCCAGCCTCCTTTGGAGAAAGCAGGCAAGCCGAGCCAGGCTTGCAGTGGCCCTGGCGTGACACCTGCCACCTCAGGCAGAGGGCCTCCCGCGTGCCCTCCATGGCGGGTTTCTCCCCGGAGCCGTGGCCTGGGCACTAGGAAGGCCGGGCCTCCCCGACTCCCGGGAGGAGGGGCTAGCCCAGTTGCGCCCTGGCCCCCAAACCCTCTGGTGCCATCTGCCTGTCTCGGCACTTCTGACTCCACAGAGCCTTTCCTACATCTGGGCTGCCTGCCGTGGCAAAGTGCAGGCGTGGGGTGAGGCCATGGCTTTGTCTTTCCAGGAAAAAATGAGCCCCTGGCCGAAGCAGCAGGCCCAGGCAGAGCCTTGAGCTTGAAGCCCAGTAGGTCTGTGGCCCTCAGGGCCAGAGCCATGCTTTCAAGGCAGGGAAGCGGCCTGCAAGCTGAGTGGGAGTGGGGGAGGGGAGGGAGACAGCTGAAGACGAGTCCAGAAGGGCGGCGATGGAAGAGCTGCAGCTGGGTCAGAGCCTGGAGGGAGGGCGGGGACTTCACTGAGGACCCCCCCGCCCCCCGAGGCCAGCCCTAGGCCCCGGCGGTCGCGCATGCGCCCTTGGCCTGTGCGGTGTGTGGGGGTTTGAACCCAAGCCCGCAGGGCTCCCGGAGCGGCCAGAGAAAGAAGGGCCCATGGAGAGGTAGGCGAGGTGGGCAGGGGGCGCCACCTTACTCTCCTCAGCTCCCTGAGGGAGAGAGAGAGAGACAGAGACAGAGAGAGAGATCCCTGACCTCTGAGTCTCTGCCTCCACCGCTGGCTGGTGCCAACTCACGCGCCATCCCACTTCCAGCCATCACCCCCACGCCTGCCCCGGGGCCAGCCCCACCACAGAGAGGCCGGTGGGTTCCTGCTCACCTCTGTGCCGTCCCTTCCCGACCTGACCCCAGTGCAGGGGATAAGCTTCAGACAAGTCTTTCCATGTCCCTCTGCATGACAATAGACTTCCTCCCCTCTCCTATTCCACAGGCCCACCCACCCGGGACATCCACCTTTGTCATTAGCTCAGGAGAGGATGCAAGATGAGAATCTCTGCTATTGTGTGGGGAGACTCAGTTTCCCGGGTTTCCCCCATGGACACATGTTCTTCAGCTGGGTCTGATTTTCTCCAGACAAGCTGTCTTGGGAAGGATTTGGCCAGCCCTAAGAACCTGAAGGGAAAGGGCGGAGGGGGGTTCTCTCTCTGCCCCCGACAGCCCCGAGCTGGGTCGGTCCCTCAGACCTGGCCAGGGGCAGCCCATCCCCCGGCGCCCTTCCCCGGGGCATCCAAGGGCAGGCTCGGCGCCAGCCCCACCCCGCTCGCCACTGCCCGACCATCGTCCTCCCTCGGGGGGCCTGGGCAGGACAGGGACCCGGCTGTGGGAGGCCTCCAGATCTCAGGCCTGGCACACCGTTTACCAGGCTGCTTCCTCCTCTGACGGGGGCCCAGCACACGCCCCAGGAGACTTGGCAGCCGCCCCCAGGGCTCTAGCCTCTGGAACTCGTCCCCTTGGAAGGGACCTGGCCCAGGTGCCAGGTTCGGCTGGTCGGCCAGCCTCCTTTGGAGAAAGCAGGCAAGCCGAGCCAGGCTTGCAGTGGCCCTGGCGTGACACCTGCCACCTCAGGCAGAGGGCCTCCCGCGTGCCCTCCATGGCGGGTTTCTCCCCGGAGCCGTGGCCCGGGCACTAGGAAGGCCGGGCCTCCCCGACTCCCGGGAGGAGGGGCTAGCCCAGTTGCGCCCTGGCCCCCAAACCCTCTGGTGCCATCTGCCTGTCTCGGCACTTCTGACTCCACAGAGCCTTTCCTACATCTGGGCTGCCTGCCGTGGCAAAGTGCAGGCGTGGGGTGAGGCCATGGCTTTGTCTTTCCAGGAAAAAATGAGCCCCTGGCCGAAGCAGCAGGCCCAGGCAGAGCCTTGAGCTTGAAGCCCAGTAGGTCTGTGGCCCTCAGGGCCAGAGCCATGCTTTCAAGGCAGGGAAGCGGCCTGCAAGCTGAGTGGGAGTGGGGGAGGGGAGGGAGACAGCTGAAGCCGAGTCCAGAAGGGCGGCGATGGAAGAGCTGCAGCTGGGTCAGAGCCTGGAGGGAGGGCGGGGCCTTCACTGAGGACCCCCCCGCCCCCCGAGGCCAGCCCTAGGCCCCGGCGGTCGCGCATGCGCCCTTGGCCTGTGCGGTGTGTGGGGGGTTGAACCCAAGCCCGCAGGGCTCCCGGAGCGGCCAGAGAAAGAAGGGCCCATGGAGAGGTAGGCGAGGTGGGCAGGGGGCGCCACCTTACTCTCCTCAGCTCCCTGAGGGAGAGAGAGAGAGACAGAGACAGAGAGAGAGAGATCCCTGACCTCTGAGTCTCTGCCTCCACCGCTGGCTGGTGCCAACTCACGCGCCATCCCACTTCCAGCCATCACCCCCACGCCTGCCCCGGGGCCAGCCCCACAACAGAGAGGCCGGTGGGTTCCTGCTCACCTCTGTGCCGTCCCTTCCCGACCTGACCCCAGTGCAGGGGATAAGCTTCAGACAAGTCTTTCCATGTCCCTCTGCATGACAATAGACTTCCTCCCCTCTCCCATTCCACAGGCCCACCCACCCGGGACATCCACCTTTGTCATTAGCTCAGGAGAGGATGCAAGATGAGAATCTCTGCTATTGTGTGGGGAGACTCAGTTTCCCGGGTTTCCCCCATGGACACATGTTCTTCAGCTGGGTCTGATTTTCTCCAGACAAGCTGTCTTGGGAAGGATTTGGCCAGCCCTAAGAACCTGAAGGGAAAGGGCGGAGGGGGGTTCTCTCTCTGCCCCCGACAGCCCCGAGCTGGGTCGGTCCCTCAGACCTGGCCAGGGGCAGCCCATCCCCCGGCGCCCTTCCCCGGGGCATCCAAGGGCAGGCTCGGCGCCAGCCCCACCCCGCTCGCCACTGCCCGACCATCGTCCTCCCTCGGGGGGCCTGGGCAGGACAGGGACCCGGCTGTGGGAGGCCTCCAGATCTCAGGCCTGGCACACCGTTTAGCAGGCTGCTTCCTCCTCTGACGGGGGCCCAGCACACGCCCCAGGAGACTTGGCAGCCGCCCCCAGGGCTCTAGCCTCTGGAACTCGTCCCCTTGGAAGGGGCCTGGCCCAGGTGCCAGGTTCGGCTGGTCGGCCAGCCTCCTTTGGAGAAAGCAGGCAAGCCGAGCCAGGCTTGCAGTGGCCCTGGCGTGACACCTGCCACCTCAGGCAGAGGGCCTCCCGCGTGCCCTCCATGGCGGGTTTCTCCCCGGAGCCGTGGCCTGGGCACTAGGAAGGCCGGGCCTCCCCGACTCCCGGGAGGAGGGGCTAGCCCAGTTGCGCCCTGGCCCCCAAACCCTCTGGTGCCATCTGCCTGTCTCGGCACTTCTGACTCCACAGAGCCTTTCCTACATCTGGGCTGCCTGCCGTGGCAAAGTGCAGGCGTAGGGTGAGGCCATGGCTTTGTCTTTCCAGGAAAAAATGAGCCCCTGGCCGAAGCAGCAGGCCCAGGCAGAGCCTTGAGCTTGAAGCCCAGTAGGTCTGTGGCCCTCAGGGCCAGAGCCATGCTTTCAAGGCAGGGAAGCGGCCTGCAAGCTGAGTGGGAGTGGGGGAGGGGAGGGAGACAGCTGAAGACGAGTCCAGAAGGGCGGCGATGGAAGAGCTGCAGCTGGGTCAGAGCCTGGTGGGAGGGCGGGGACTTCACTGAGGACCCCCCCGCCCCCCGAGGCCAGCCCTAGGCCCCGGCGGTCGCGCATGCGCCCTTGGCCTGTGCGGTGTGTGGGGGTTTGAACCCAAGCCCGCAGGGCTCCCGGAGCGGCCAGAGAAAGAAGGGCCCATGGAGAGGTAGGCGAGGTGGGCAGGGGGCGCCACCTTACTCTCCTCAGCTCCCTGAGGGAGAGAGAGAGAGACAGAGACAGAGAGAGAGATCCCTGACCTCTGAGTCTCTGCCTCCACCGCTGGCTGGTGCCAACTCACGCGCCATCCCACTTCCAGCCATCACCCCCACGCCTGCCCCGGGGCCAGCCCCACCACAGAGAGGCCGGTGGGTTCCTGCTCACCTCTGTGCCGTCCCTTCCCGACCTGACCCCAGTGCAGGGGATAAGCTTCAGACAAGTCTTTCCATGTCCCTCTGCATGACAATAGACTTCCTCCCCTCTCCTATTCCACAGGCCCACCCACCCGGGACATCCACCTTTGTCATTAGCTCAGGAGAGGATGCAAGATGAGAATCTCTGCTATTGTGTGGGGAGACTCAGTTTCCCGGGTTTCCCCCATGGACACATGTTCTTCAGCTGGGTCTGATTTTCTCCAGACAAGCTGTCTTGGGAAGGATTTGGCCAGCCCTAAGAACCTGAAGGGAAAGGGCGGAGGGGGGTTCTCTCTCTGCCCCCGACAGCCCCGAGCTGGGTCGGTCCCTCAGACCTGGCCAGGGGCAGCCCATCCCCCGGCGCCCTTCCCCGGGGCATCCAAGGGCAGGCTCGGCGCCAGCCCCACCCCGCTCGCCACTGCCCGACCATCGTCCTCCCTCGGGGGGCCTGGGCAGGACAGGGACCCGGCTGTGGGAGGCCTCCAGATCTCAGGCCTGGCACACCGTTTAGCAGGCTGCTTCCTCCTCTGACGGGGGCCCAGCACACGCCCCAGGAGACTTGGCAGCCGCCCCCAGGGCTCTAGCCTCTGGAACTCGTCCCCTTGGAAGGGGCCTGGCCCAGGTGCCAGGTTCGGCTGGTCGGCCAGCCTCCTTTGGAGAAAGCAGGCAAGCCGAGCCAGGCTTGCAGTGGCCCTGGCGTGACACCTGCCACCTCAGGCAGAGGGCCTCCCGCGTGCCCTCCATGGCGGGTTTCTCCCCGGAGCCGTGGCCTGGGCACTAGGAAGGCCGGGCCTCCCCGACTCCCGGGAGGAGGGGCTAGCCCAGTTGCGCCCTGGCCCCCAAACCCTCTGGTGCCATCTGCCTGTCTCGGCACTTCTGACTCCACAGAGCCTTTCCTACATCTGGGCTGCCTGCCGTGGCAAAGTGCAGGCGTGGGGTGAGGCCATGGCTTTGTCTTTCCAGGAAAAAATGAGCCCCTGGCCGAAGCAGCAGGCCCAGGCAGAGCCTTGAGCTTGAAGCCCAGTAGGTCTGTGGCCCTCAGGGCCAGAGCCATGCTTTCAAGGCAGGGAAGCGGCCTGCAAGCTGAGTGGGAGTGGGGGAGGGGAGGGAGACAGCTGAAGACGAGTCCAGAAGGGCGGCGATGGAAGAGCTGCAGCTGGGTCAGAGCCTGGAGGGAGGGCGGGGACTTCACTGAGGACCCCCCCGCCCCCCGAGGCCAGCCCTAGGCCCCGGCGGTCGCGCATGCGCCCTTGGCCTGTGCGGTGTGTGGGGGTTTGAACCCAAGCCCGCAGGGCTCCCGGAGCGGCCAGAGAAAGAAGGGCCCATGGAGAGGTAGGCGAGGTGGGCAGGGGGCGCCACCTTACTCTCCTCAGCTCCCTGAGGGAGAGAGAGAGAGACAGAGACAGAGAGAGAGATCCCTGACCTCTGAGTCTCTGCCTCCACCGCTGGCTGGTGCCAACTCACGCGCCATCCCACTTCCAGCCATCACCCCCACGCCTGCCCCGGGGCCAGCCCCACCACAGAGAGGCCGGTGGGTTCCTGCTCACCTCTGTGCCGTCCCTTCCCGACCTGACCCCAGTGCAGGGGATAAGCTTCAGACAAGTCTTTCCATGTCCCTCTGCATGACAATAGACTTCCTCCCCTCTCCTATTCCACAGGCCCACCCACCCGGGACATCCACCTTTGTCATTAGCTCAGGAGAGGATGCAAGATGAGAATCTCTGCTATTGTGTGGGGAGACTCAGTTTCCCGGGTTTCCCCCATGGACACATGTTCTTCAGCTGGGTCTGATTTTCTCCAGACAAGCTGTCTTGGGAAGGATTTGGCCAGCCCTAAGAACCTGAAGGGAAAGGGCGGAGGGGGGTTCTCTCTCTGCCCCCGACAGCCCCGAGCTGGGTCGGTCCCTCAGACCTGGCCAGGGGCAGCCCATCCCCCGGCGCCCTTCCCCGGGGCATCCAAGGGCAGGCTCGGCGCCAGCCCCACCCCGCTCGCCACTGCCCGACCATCGTCCTCCCTCGGGGGGCCTGGGCAGGACAGGGACCCGGCTGTGGGAGGCCTCCAGATCTCAGGCCTGGCACACCGTTTAGCAGGCTGCTTCCTCCTCTGACGGGGGCCCAGCACACGCCCCAGGAGACTTGGCAGCCGCCCCCAGGGCTCTAGCCTCTGGAACTCGTCCCCTTGGAAGGGGCCTGGCCCAGGTGCCAGGTTCGGCTGGTCGGCCAGCCTCCTTTGGAGAAAGCAGGCAAGCCGAGCCAGGCTTGCAGTGGCCCTGGCGTGACACCTGCCACCTCAGGCAGAGGGCCTCCCGCGTGCCCTCCATGGCGGGTTTCTCCCCGGAGCCGTGGCCTGGGCACTAGGAAGGCCGGGCCTCCCCGACTCCCGGGAGGAGGGGCTAGCCCAGTTGCGCCCTGGCCCCCAAACCCTCTGGTGCCATCTGCCTGTCTCGGCACTTCTGACTCCACAGAGCCTTTCCTACATCTGGGCTGCCTGCCGTGGCAAAGTGCAGGCGTAGGGTGAGGCCATGGCTTTGTCTTTCCAGGAAAAAATGAGCCCCTGGCCGAAGCAGCAGGCCCAGGCAGAGCCTTGAGCTTGAAGCCCAGTAGGTCTGTGGCCCTCAGGGCCAGAGCCATGCTTTCAAGGCAGGGAAGCGGCCTGCAAGCTGAGTGGGAGTGGGGGAGGGGAGGGAGACAGCTGAAGACGAGTCCAGAAGGGCGGCGATGGAAGAGCTGCAGCTGGGTCAGAGCCTGGAGGGAGGGCGGGGACTTCACTGAGGACCCCCCCGCCCCCCGAGGCCAGCCCTAGGCCCCGGCGGTCGCGCATGCGCCCTTGGCCTGTGCGGTGTGTGGGGGTTTGAACCCAAGCCCGCAGGGCTCCCGGAGCGGCCAGAGAAAGAAGGGCCCATGGAGAGGTAGGCGAGGTGGGCAGGGGGCGCCACCTTACTCTCCTCAGCTCCCTGAGGGAGAGAGAGAGAGACAGAGACAGAGAGAGAGATCCCTGACCTCTGAGTCTCTGCCTCCACCGCTGGCTGGTGCCAACTCACGCGCCATCCCACTTCCAGCCATCACCCCCACGCCTGCCCCGGGGCCAGCCCCACCACAGAGAGGCCGGTGGGTTCCTGCTCACCTCTGTGCCGTCCCTTCCCGACCTGACCCCAGTGCAGGGGATAAGCTTCAGACAAGTCTTTCCATGTCCCTCTGCATGACAATAGACTTCCTCCCCTCTCCTATTCCACAGGCCCACCCACCCGGGACATCCACCTTTGTCATTAGCTCAGGAGAGGATGCAAGATGAGAATCTCTGCTATTGTGTGGGGAGACTCAGTTTCCCGGGTTTCCCCCATGGACACATGTTCTTCAGCTGGGTCTGATTTTCTCCAGACAAGCTGTCTTGGGAAGGATTTGGCCAGCCCTAAGAACCTGAAGGGAAAGGGCGGAGGGGGGTTCTCTCTCTGCCCCCGACAGCCCCGAGCTGGGTCGGTCCCTCAGACCTGGCCAGGGGCAGCCCATCCCCCGGCGCCCTTCCCCGGGGCATCCAAGGGCAGGCTCGGCGCCAGCCCCACCCCGCTCGCCACTGCCCGACCATCGTCCTCCCTCGGGGGGCCTGGGCAGGACAGGGACCCGGCTGTGGGAGGCCTCCAGATCTCAGGCCTGGCACACCGTTTAGCAGGCTGCTTCCTCCTCTGACGGGGGCCCAGCACACGCCCCAGGAGACTTGGCAGCCGCCCCCAGGGCTCTAGCCTCTGGAACTCGTCCCCTTGGAAGGGGCCTGGCCCAGGTGCCAGGTTCGGCTGGTCGGCCAGCCTCCTTTGGAGAAAGCAGGCAAGCCGAGCCAGGCTTGCAGTGGCCCTGGCGTGACACCTGCCACCTCAGGCAGAGGGCCTCCCGCGTGCCCTCCATGGCGGGTTTCTCCCCGGAGCCGTGGCCTGGGCACTAGGAAGGCCGGGCCTCCCCGACTCCCGGGAGGAGGGGCTAGCCCAGTTGCGCCCTGGCCCCCAAACCCTCTGGTGCCATCTCCCTGTCTCGGCACTTCTGACTCCACAGAGCCTTTCCTACATCTGGGCTGCCTGCCGTGGCAAAGTGCAGGCGTAGGGTGAGGCCATGGCTTTGTCTTTCCAGGAAAAAATGAGCCCCTGGCCGAAGCAGCAGGCCCAGGCAGAGCCTTGAGCTTGAAGCCCAGTAGGTCTGTGGCCCTCAGGGCCAGAGCCATGCTTTCAAGGCAGGGAAGCGGCCTGCAAGCTGAGTGGGAGTGGGGGAGGGGAGGGAGACAGCTGAAGCCGAGTCCAGAAGGGCGGCGATGGAAGAGCTGCAGCTGGGTCAGAGCCTGGAGGGAGGGCGGGGACTTCACTGAGGACCCCCCCGCCCCCCGAGGCCAGCCCTAGGCCCCGGCGGTCGCGCATGCGCCCTTGGCCTGTGCGGTGTGTGGGGGTTTGAACCCAAGCCCGCAGGGCTCCCGGAGCGGCCAGAGAAAGAAGGGCCCATGGAGAGGTAGGCGAGGTGGGCAGGGGGCGCCACCTTACTCTCCTCAGCTCCCTGAGGGAGAGAGAGAGAGACAGAGACAGAGAGAGAGATCCCTGACCTCTGAGTCTCTGCCTCCACCGCTGGCTGGTGCCAACTCACGCGCCATCCCACTTCCAGCCATCACCCCCACGCCTGCCCCGGGGCCAGCCCCACCACAGAGAGGCCGGTGGGTTCCTGCTCACCTCTGTGCCGTCCCTTCCCGACCTGACCCCAGTGCAGGGGATAAGCTTCAGACAAGTCTTTCCATGTCCCTCTGCATGACAATAGACTTCCTCCCCTCTCCTATTCCACAGGCCCACCCACCCGGGACATCCACCTTTGTCATTAGCTCAGGAGAGGATGCAAGATGAGAATCTCTGCTATTGTGTGGGGAGACTCAGTTTCCCGGGTTTCCCCCATGGACACATGTTCTTCAGCTGGGTCTGATTTTCTCCAGACAAGCTGTCTTGGGAAGGATTTGGCCAGCCCTAAGAACCTGAAGGGAAAGGGCGGAGGGGGGTTCTCTCTCTGCCCCCGACAGCCCCGAGCTGGGTCGGTCCCTCAGACCTGGCCAGGGGCAGCCCATCCCCCGGCGCCCTTCCCCGGGGCATCCAAGGGCAGGCTCGGCGCCAGCCCCACCCCGCTCGCCACTGCCCGACCATCGTCCTCCCTCGGGGGGCCTGGGCAGGACAGGGACCCGGCTGTGGGAGGCCTCCAGATCTCAGGCCTGGCACACCGTTTACCAGGCTGCTTCCTCCTCTGACGGGGGCCCAGCACACGCCCCAGGAGACTTGGCAGCCGCCCCCAGGGCTCTAGCCTCTGGAACTCGTCCCCTTGGAAGGGACCTGGCCCAGGTGCCAGGTTCGGCTGGTCGGCCAGCCTCCTTTGGAGAAAGCAGGCAAGCCGAGCCAGGCTTGCAGTGGCCCTGGCGTGACACCTGCCACCTCAGGCAGAGGGCCTCCCGCGTGCCCTCCATGGCGGGTTTCTCCCCGGAGCCGTGGCCCGGGCACTAGGAAGGCCGGGCCTCCCCGACTCCCGGGAGGAGGGGCTAGCCCAGTTGCGCCCTGGCCCCCAAACCCTCTGGTGCCATCTGCCTGTCTCGGCACTTCTGACTCCACAGAGCCTTTCCTACATCTGGGCTGCCTGCCGTGGCAAAGTGCAGGCGTGGGGTGAGGCCATGGCTTTGTCTTTCCAGGAAAAAATGAGCCCCTGGCCGAAGCAGCAGGCCCAGGCAGAGCCTTGAGCTTGAAGCCCAGTAGGTCTGTGGCCCTCAGGGCCAGAGCCATGCTTTCAAGGCAGGGAAGCGGCCTGCAAGCTGAGTGGGAGTGGGGGAGGGGAGGGAGACAGCTGAAGACGAGTCCAGAAGGGCGGCGATGGAAGAGCTGCAGCTGGGTCAGAGCCTGGAGGGAGGGCGGGGACTTCACTGAGGACCCCCCCGCCCCCCGAGGCCAGCCCTAGGCCCCGGCGGTCGCGCATGCGCCCTTGGCCTGTGCGGTGTGTGGGGGTTTGAACCCAAGCCCGCAGGGCTCCCGGAGCGGCCAGAGAAAGAAGGGCCCATGGAGAGGTAGGCGAGGTGGGCAGGGGGCGCCACCTTACTCTCCTCAGCTCCCTGAGGGAGAGAGAGAGAGACAGAGACAGAGAGAGAGATCCCTGACCTCTGAGTCTCTGCCTCCACCGCTGGCTGGTGCCAACTCACGCGCCATCCCACTTCCAGCCATCACCCCCACGCCTGCCCCGGGGCCAGCCCCACCACAGAGAGGCCGGTGGGTTCCTGCTCACCTCTGTGCCGTCCCTTCCCGACCTGACCCCAGTGCAGGGGATAAGCTTCAGACAAGTCTTTCCATGTCCCTCTGCATGACAATAGACTTCCTCCCCTCTCCTATTCCACAGGCCCACCCACCCGGGACATCCACCTTTGTCATTAGCTCAGGAGAGGATGCAAGATGAGAATCTCTGCTATTGTGTGGGGAGACTCAGTTTCCCGGGTTTCCCCCATGGACACATGTTCTTCAGCTGGGTCTGATTTTCTCCAGACAAGCTGTCTTGGGAAGGATTTGGCCAGCCCTAAGAACCTGAAGGGAAAGGGCGGAGGGGGGTTCTCTCTCTGCCCCCGACAGCCCCGAGCTGGGTCGGTCCCTCAGACCTGGCCAGGGGCAGCCCATCCCCCGGCGCCCTTCCCCGGGGCATCCAAGGGCAGGCTCGGCGCCAGCCCCACCCCGCTCGCCACTGCCCGACCATCGTCCTCCCTCGGGGGGCCTGGGCAGGACAGGGACCCGGCTGTGGGAGGCCTCCAGATCTCAGGCCTGGCACACCGTTTACCAGGCTGCTTCCTCCTCTGACGGGGGCCCAGCACACGCCCCAGGAGACTTGGCAGCCGCCCCCAGGGCTCTAGCCTCTGGAACTCGTCCCCTTGGAAGGGACCTGGCCCAGGTGCCAGGTTCGGCTGGTCGGCCAGCCTCCTTTGGAGAAAGCAGGCAAGCCGAGCCAGGCTTGCAGTGGCCCTGGCGTGACACCTGCCACCTCAGGCAGAGGGCCTCCCGCGTGCCCTCCATGGCGGGTTTCTCCCCGGAGCCGTGGCCCGGGCACTAGGAAGGCCGGGCCTCCCCGACTCCCGGGAGGAGGGGCTAGCCCAGTTGCGCCCTGGCCCCCAAACCCTCTGGTGCCATCTGCCTGTCTCGGCACTTCTGACTCCACAGAGCCTTTCCTACATCTGGGCTGCCTGCCGTGGCAAAGTGCAGGCGTGGGGTGAGGCCATGGCTTTGTCTTTCCAGGAAAAAATGAGCCCCTGGCCGAAGCAGCAGGCCCAGGCAGAGCCTTGAGCTTGAAGCCCAGTAGGTCTGTGGCCCTCAGGGCCAGAGCCATGCTTTCAAGGCAGGGAAGCGGCCTGCAAGCTGAGTGGGAGTGGGGGAGGGGAGGGAGACAGCTGAAGCCGAGTCCAGAAGGGCGGCGATGGAAGAGCTGCAGCTGGGTCAGAGCCTGGAGGGAGGGCGGGGACTTCACTGAGGACCCCCCCGCCCCCCGAGGCCAGCCCTAGGCCCCGGCGGTCGCGCATGCGCCCTTGGCCTGTGCGGTGTGTGGGGGTTTGAACCCAAGCCCGCAGGGCTCCCGGAGCGGCCAGAGAAAGAAGGGCCCATGGAGAGGTAGGCGAGGTGGGCAGGGGGCGCCACCTTACTCTCCTCAGCTCCCTGAGGGAGAGAGAGAGAGACAGAGACAGAGAGAGAGATCCCTGACCTCTGAGTCTCTGCCTCCACCGCTGGCTGGTGCCAACTCACGCGCCATCCCACTTCCAGCCATCACCCCCACGCCTGCCCCGGGGCCAGCCCCACCACAGAGAGGCCGGTGGGTTCCTGCTCACCTCTGTGCCGTCCCTTCCCGACCTGACCCCAGTGCAGGGGATAAGCTTCAGACAAGTCTTTCCATGTCCCTCTGCATGACAATAGACTTCCTCCCCTCTCCTATTCCACAGGCCCACCCACCCGGGACATCCACCTTTGTCATTAGCTCAGGAGAGGATGCAAGATGAGAATCTCTGCTATTGTGTGGGGAGACTCAGTTTCCCGGGTTTCCCCCATGGACACATGTTCTTCAGCTGGGTCTGATTTTCTCCAGACAAGCTGTCTTGGGAAGGATTTGGCCAGCCCTAAGAACCTGAAGGGAAAGGGCGGAGGGGGGTTCTCTCTCTGCCCCCGACAGCCCCGAGCTGGGTCGGTCCCTCAGACCTGGCCAGGGGCAGCCCATCCCCCGGCGCCCTTCCCCGGGGCATCCAAGGGCAGGCTCGGCGCCAGCCCCACCCCGCTCGCCACTGCCCGACCATCGTCCTCCCTCGGGGGGCCTGGGCAGGACAGGGACCCGGCTGTGGGAGGCCTCCAGATCTCAGGCCTGGCACACCGTTTACCAGGCTGCTTCCTCCTCTGACGGGGGCCCAGCACACGCCCCAGGAGACTTGGCAGCCGCCCCCAGGGCTCTAGCCTCTGGAACTCGTCCCCTTGGAAGGGACCTGGCCCAGGTGCCAGGTTCGGCTGGTCGGCCAGCCTCCTTTGGAGAAAGCAGGCAAGCCGAGCCAGGCTTGCAGTGGCCCTGGCGTGACACCTGCCACCTCAGGCAGAGGGCCTCCCGCGTGCCCTCCATGGCGGGTTTCTCCCCGGAGCCGTGGCCCGGGCACTAGGAAGGCCGGGCCTCCCCGACTCCCGGGAGGAGGGGCTAGCCCAGTTGCGCCCTGGCCCCCAAACCCTCTGGTGCCATCTGCCTGTCTCGGCACTTCTGACTCCACAGAGCCTTTCCTACATCTGGGCTGCCTGCCGTGGCAAAGTGCAGGCGTGGGGTGAGGCCATGGCTTTGTCTTTCCAGGAAAAAATGAGCCCCTGGCCGAAGCAGCAGGCCCAGGCAGAGCCTTGAGCTTGAAGCCCAGTAGGTCTGTGGCCCTCAGGGCCAGAGCCATGCTTTCAAGGCAGGGAAGCGGCCTGCAAGCTGAGTGGGAGTGGGGGAGGGGAGGGAGACAGCTGAAGCCGAGTCCAGAAGGGCGGCGATGGAAGAGCTGCAGCTGGGTCAGAGCCTGGAGGGAGGGCGGGGCCTTCACTGAGGACCCCCCCGCCCCCCGAGGCCAGCCCTAGGCCCCGGCGGTCGCGCATGCGCCCTTGGCCTGTGCGGTGTGTGGGGGGTTGAACCCAAGCCCGCAGGGCTCCCGGAGCGGCCAGAGAAAGAAGGGCCCATGGAGAGGTAGGCGAGGTGGGCAGGGGGCGCCACCTTACTCTCCTCAGCTCCCTGAGGGAGAGAGAGAGAGACAGAGACAGAGAGAGAGAGATCCCTGACCTCTGAGTCTCTGCCTCCACCGCTGGCTGGTGCCAACTCACGCGCCATCCCACTTCCAGCCATCACCCCCACGCCTGCCCCGGGGCCAGCCCCACAACAGAGAGGCCGGTGGGTTCCTGCTCACCTCTGTGCCGTCCCTTCCCGACCTGACCCCAGTGCAGGGGATAAGCTTCAGACAAGTCTTTCCATGTCCCTCTGCATGACAATAGACTTCCTCCCCTCTCCCATTCCACAGGCCCACCCACCCGGGACATCCACCTTTGTCATTAGCTCAGGAGAGGATGCAAGATGAGAATCTCTGCTATTGTGTGGGGAGACTCAGTTTCCCGGGTTTCCCCCATGGACACATGTTCTTCAGCTGGGTCTGATTTTCTCCAGACAAGCTGTCTTGGGAAGGATTTGGCCAGCCCTAAGAACCTGAAGGGAAAGGGCGGAGGGGGGTTCTCTCTCTGCCCCCGACAGCCCCGAGCTGGGTCGGTCCCTCAGACCTGGCCAGGGGCAGCCCATCCCCCGGCGCCCTTCCCCGGGGCATCCAAGGGCAGGCTCGGCGCCAGCCCCACCCCGCTCGCCACTGCCCGACCATCGTCCTCCCTCGGGGGGCCTGGGCAGGACAGGGACCCGGCTGTGGGAGGCCTCCAGATCTCAGGCCTGGCACACCGTTTAGCAGGCTGCTTCCTCCTCTGACGGGGGCCCAGCACACGCCCCAGGAGACTTGGCAGCCGCCCCCAGGGCTCTAGCCTCTGGAACTCGTCCCCTTGGAAGGGGCCTGGCCCAGGTGCCAGGTTCGGCTGGTCGGCCAGCCTCCTTTGGAGAAAGCAGGCAAGCCGAGCCAGGCTTGCAGTGGCCCTGGCGTGACACCTGCCACCTCAGGCAGAGGGCCTCCCGCGTGCCCTCCATGGCGGGTTTCTCCCCGGAGCCGTGGCCTGGGCACTAGGAAGGCCGGGCCTCCCCGACTCCCGGGAGGAGGGGCTAGCCCAGTTGCGCCCTGGCCCCCAAACCCTCTGGTGCCATCTGCCTGTCTCGGCACTTCTGACTCCACAGAGCCTTTCCTACATCTGGGCTGCCTGCCGTGGCAAAGTGCAGGCGTAGGGTGAGGCCATGGCTTTGTCTTTCCAGGAAAAAATGAGCCCCTGGCCGAAGCAGCAGGCCCAGGCAGAGCCTTGAGCTTGAAGCCCAGTAGGTCTGTGGCCCTCAGGGCCAGAGCCATGCTTTCAAGGCAGGGAAGCGGCCTGCAAGCTGAGTGGGAGTGGGGGAGGGGAGGGAGACAGCTGAAGACGAGTCCAGAAGGGCGGCGATGGAAGAGCTGCAGCTGGGTCAGAGCCTGGTGGGAGGGCGGGGACTTCACTGAGGACCCCCCCGCCCCCCGAGGCCAGCCCTAGGCCCCGGCGGTCGCGCATGCGCCCTTGGCCTGTGCGGTGTGTGGGGGTTTGAACCCAAGCCCGCAGGGCTCCCGGAGCGGCCAGAGAAAGAAGGGCCCATGGAGAGGTAGGCGAGGTGGGCAGGGGGCGCCACCTTACTCTCCTCAGCTCCCTGAGGGAGAGAGAGAGAGACAGAGACAGAGAGAGAGATCCCTGACCTCTGAGTCTCTGCCTCCACCGCTGGCTGGTGCCAACTCACGCGCCATCCCACTTCCAGCCATCACCCCCACGCCTGCCCCGGGGCCAGCCCCACCACAGAGAGGCCGGTGGGTTCCTGCTCACCTCTGTGCCGTCCCTTCCCGACCTGACCCCAGTGCAGGGGATAAGCTTCAGACAAGTCTTTCCATGTCCCTCTGCATGACAATAGACTTCCTCCCCTCTCCTATTCCACAGGCCCACCCACCCGGGACATCCACCTTTGTCATTAGCTCAGGAGAGGATGCAAGATGAGAATCTCTGCTATTGTGTGGGGAGACTCAGTTTCCCGGGTTTCCCCCATGGACACATGTTCTTCAGCTGGGTCTGATTTTCTCCAGACAAGCTGTCTTGGGAAGGATTTGGCCAGCCCTAAGAACCTGAAGGGAAAGGGCGGAGGGGGGTTCTCTCTCTGCCCCCGACAGCCCCGAGCTGGGTCGGTCCCTCAGACCTGGCCAGGGGCAGCCCATCCCCCGGCGCCCTTCCCCGGGGCATCCAAGGGCAGGCTCGGCGCCAGCCCCACCCCGCTCGCCACTGCCCGACCATCGTCCTCCCTCGGGGGGCCTGGGCAGGACAGGGACCCGGCTGTGGGAGGCCTCCAGATCTCAGGCCTGGCACACCGTTTAGCAGGCTGCTTCCTCCTCTGACGGGGGCCCAGCACACGCCCCAGGAGACTTGGCAGCCGCCCCCAGGGCTCTAGCCTCTGGAACTCGTCCCCTTGGAAGGGGCCTGGCCCAGGTGCCAGGTTCGGCTGGTCGGCCAGCCTCCTTTGGAGAAAGCAGGCAAGCCGAGCCAGGCTTGCAGTGGCCCTGGCGTGACACCTGCCACCTCAGGCAGAGGGCCTCCCGCGTGCCCTCCATGGCGGGTTTCTCCCCGGAGCCGTGGCCTGGGCACTAGGAAGGCCGGGCCTCCCCGACTCCCGGGAGGAGGGGCTAGCCCAGTTGCGCCCTGGCCCCCAAACCCTCTGGTGCCATCTGCCTGTCTCGGCACTTCTGACTCCACAGAGCCTTTCCTACATCTGGGCTGCCTGCCGTGGCAAAGTGCAGGCGTAGGGTGAGGCCATGGCTTTGTCTTTCCAGGAAAAAATGAGCCCCTGGCCGAAGCAGCAGGCCCAGGCAGAGCCTTGAGCTTGAAGCCCAGTAGGTCTGTGGCCCTCAGGGCCAGAGCCATGCTTTCAAGGCAGGGAAGCGGCCTGCAAGCTGAGTGGGAGTGGGGGAGGGGAGGGAGACAGCTGAAGACGAGTCCAGAAGGGCGGCGATGGAAGAGCTGCAGCTGGGTCAGAGCCTGGAGGGAGGGCGGGGACTTCACTGAGGACCCCCCCGCCCCCCGAGGCCAGCCCTAGGCCCCGGCGGTCGCGCATGCGCCCTTGGCCTGTGCGGTGTGTGGGGGTTTGAACCCAAGCCCGCAGGGCTCCCGGAGCGGCCAGAGAAAGAAGGGCCCATGGAGAGGTAGGCGAGGTGGGCAGGGGGCGCCACCTTACTCTCCTCAGCTCCCTGAGGGAGAGAGAGAGAGACAGAGACAGAGAGAGAGATCCCTGACCTCTGAGTCTCTGCCTCCACCGCTGGCTGGTGCCAACTCACGCGCCATCCCACTTCCAGCCATCACCCCCACGCCTGCCCCGGGGCCAGCCCCACCACAGAGAGGCCGGTGGGTTCCTGCTCACCTCTGTGCCGTCCCTTCCCGACCTGACCCCAGTGCAGGGGATAAGCTTCAGACAAGTCTTTCCATGTCCCTCTGCATGACAATAGACTTCCTCCCCTCTCCTATTCCACAGGCCGACCCACCCGGGACATCCACCTTTGTCATTAGCTCAGGAGAGGATGCAAGATGAGAATCTCTGCTATTGTGTGGGGAGACTCAGTTTCCCGGGTTTCCCCCATGGACACATGTTCTTCAGCTGGGTCTGATTTTCTCCAGACAAGCTGTCTTGGGAAGGATTTGGCCAGCCCTAAGAACCTGAAGGGAAAGGGCGGAGGGGGGTTCTCTCTCTGCCCCCGACAGCCCCGAGCTGGGTCGGTCCCTCAGACCTGGCCAGGGGCAGCCCATCCCCCGGCGCCCTTCCCCGGGGCATCCAAGGGCAGGCTCGGCGCCAGCCCCACCCCGCTCGCCACTGCCCGACCATCGTCCTCCCTCGGGGGGCCTGGGCAGGACAGGGACCCGGCTGTGGGAGGCCTCCAGATCTCAGGCCTGGCACACCGTTTAGCAGGCTGCTTCCTCCTCTGACGGGGGCCCAGCACACGCCCCAGGAGACTTGGCAGCCGCCCCCAGGGCTCTAGCCTCTGGAACTCGTCCCCTTGGAAGGGGCCTGGCCCAGGTGCCAGGTTCGGCTGGTCGGCCAGCCTCCTTTGGAGAAAGCAGGCAAGCCGAGCCAGGCTTGCAGTGGCCCTGGCGTGACACCTGCCACCTCAGGCAGAGGGCCTCCCGCGTGCCCTCCATGGCGGGTTTCTCCCCGGAGCCGTGGCCTGGGCACTAGGAAGGCCGGGCCTCCCCGACTCCCGGGAGGAGGGGCTAGCCCAGTTACGCCCTGGCCCCCAAACCCTCTGGTGCCATCTCCCTGTCTCGGCACTTCTGACTCCACAGAGCCTTTCCTACATCTGGGCTGCCTGCCGTGGCAAAGTGCAGGCGTAGGGTGAGGCCATGGCTTTGTCTTTCCAGGAAAAAATGAGCCCCTGGCCGAAGCAGCAGGCCCAGGCAGAGCCTTGAGCTTGAAGCCCAGTAGGTCTGTGGCCCTCAGGGCCAGAGCCATGCTTTCAAGGCAGGGAAGCGGCCTGCAAGCTGAGTGGGAGTGGGGGAGGGGAGGGAGACAGCTGAAGCCGAGTCCAGAAGGGCGGCGATGGAAGAGCTGCAGCTGGGTCAGAGCCTGGAGGGAGGGCGGGGACTTCACTGAGGACCCCCCCGCCCCCCGAGGCCAGCCCTAGGCCCCGGCGGTCGCGCATGCGCCCTTGGCCTGTGCGGTGTGTGGGGGTTTGAACCCAAGCCCGCAGGGCTCCCGGAGCGGCCAGAGAAAGAAGGGCCCATGGAGAGGTAGGCGAGGTGGGCAGGGGGCGCCACCTTACTCTCCTCAGCTCCCTGAGGGAGAGAGAGAGAGACAGAGACAGAGAGAGAGATCCCTGACCTCTGAGTCTCTGCCTCCACCGCTGGCTGGTGCCAACTCACGCGCCATCCCACTTCCAGCCATCACCCCCACGCCTGCCCCGGGGCCAGCCCCACCACAGAGAGGCCGGTGGGTTCCTGCTCACCTCTGTGCCGTCCCTTCCCGACCTGACCCCAGTGCAGGGGATAAGCTTCAGACAAGTCTTTCCATGTCCCTCTGCATGACAATAGACTTCCTCCCCTCTCCTATTCCACAGGCCCACCCACCCGGGACATCCACCTTTGTCATTAGCTCAGGAGAGGATGCAAGATGAGAATCTCTGCTATTGTGTGGGGAGACTCAGTTTCCCGGGTTTCCCCCATGGACACATGTTCTTCAGCTGGGTCTGATTTTCTCCAGACAAGCTGTCTTGGGAAGGATTTGGCCAGCCCTAAGAACCTGAAGGGAAAGGGCGGAGGGGGGTTCTCTCTCTGCCCCCGACAGCCCCGAGCTGGGTCGGTCCCTCAGACCTGGCCAGGGGCAGCCCATCCCCCGGCGCCCTTCCCCGGGGCATCCAAGGGCAGGCTCGGCGCCAGCCCCACCCCGCTCGCCACTGCCCGACCATCGTCCTCCCTCGGGGGGCCTGGGCAGGACAGGGACCCGGCTGTGGGAGGCCTCCAGATCTCAGGCCTGGCACACCGTTTACCAGGCTGCTTCCTCCTCTGACGGGGGCCCAGCACACGCCCCAGGAGACTTGGCAGCCGCCCCCAGGGCTCTAGCCTCTGGAACTCGTCCCCTTGGAAGGGACCTGGCCCAGGTGCCAGGTTCGGCTGGTCGGCCAGCCTCCTTTGGAGAAAGCAGGCAAGCCGAGCCAGGCTTGCAGTGGCCCTGGCGTGACACCTGCCACCTCAGGCAGAGGGCCTCCCGCGTGCCCTCCATGGCGGGTTTCTCCCCGGAGCCGTGGCCCGGGCACTAGGAAGGCCGGGCCTCCCCGACTCCCGGGAGGAGGGGCTAGCCCAGTTGCGCCCTGGCCCCCAAACCCTCTGGTGCCATCTGCCTGTCTCGGCACTTCTGACTCCACAGAGCCTTTCCTACATCTGGGCTGCCTGCCGTGGCAAAGTGCAGGCGTGGGGTGAGGCCATGGCTTTGTCTTTCCAGGAAAAAATGAGCCCCTGGCCGAAGCAGCAGGCCCAGGCAGAGCCTTGAGCTTGAAGCCCAGTAGGTCTGTGGCCCTCAGGGCCAGAGCCATGCTTTCAAGGCAGGGAAGCGGCCTGCAAGCTGAGTGGGAGTGGGGGAGGGGAGGGAGACAGCTGAAGACGAGTCCAGAAGGGCGGCGATGGAAGAGCTGCAGCTGGGTCAGAGCCTGGAGGGAGGGCGGGGACTTCACTGAGGACCCCCCCGCCCCCCGAGGCCAGCCCTAGGCCCCGGCGGTCGCGCATGCGCCCTTGGCCTGTGCGGTGTGTGGGGGTTTGAACCCAAGCCCGCAGGGCTCCCGGAGCGGCCAGAGAAAGAAGGGCCCATGGAGAGGTAGGCGAGGTGGGCAGGGGGCGCCACCTTACTCTCCTCAGCTCCCTGAGGGAGAGAGAGAGAGACAGAGACAGAGAGAGAGATCCCTGACCTCTGAGTCTCTGCCTCCACCGCTGGCTGGTGCCAACTCACGCGCCATCCCACTTCCAGCCATCACCCCCACGCCTGCCCCGGGGCCAGCCCCACCACAGAGAGGCCGGTGGGTTCCTGCTCACCTCTGTGCCGTCCCTTCCCGACCTGACCCCAGTGCAGGGGATAAGCTTCAGACAAGTCTTTCCATGTCCCTCTGCATGACAATAGACTTCCTCCCCTCTCCTATTCCACAGGCCCACCCACCCGGGACATCCACCTTTGTCATTAGCTCAGGAGAGGATGCAAGATGAGAATCTCTGCTATTGTGTGGGGAGACTCAGTTTCCCGGGTTTCCCCCATGGACACATGTTCTTCAGCTGGGTCTGATTTTCTCCAGACAAGCTGTCTTGGGAAGGATTTGGCCAGCCCTAAGAACCTGAAGGGAAAGGGCGGAGGGGGGTTCTCTCTCTGCCCCCGACAGCCCCGAGCTGGGTCGGTCCCTCAGACCTGGCCAGGGGCAGCCCATCCCCCGGCGCCCTTCCCCGGGGCATCCAAGGGCAGGCTCGGCGCCAGCCCCACCCCGCTCGCCACTGCCCGACCATCGTCCTCCCTCGGGGGGCCTGGGCAGGACAGGGACCCGGCTGTGGGAGGCCTCCAGATCTCAGGCCTGGCACACCGTTTACCAGGCTGCTTCCTCCTCTGACGGGGGCCCAGCACACGCCCCAGGAGACTTGGCAGCCGCCCCCAGGGCTCTAGCCTCTGGAACTCGTCCCCTTGGAAGGGACCTGGCCCAGGTGCCAGGTTCGGCTGGTCGGCCAGCCTCCTTTGGAGAAAGCAGGCAAGCCGAGCCAGGCTTGCAGTGGCCCTGGCGTGACACCTGCCACCTCAGGCAGAGGGCCTCCCGCGTGCCCTCCATGGCGGGTTTCTCCCCGGAGCCGTGGCCCGGGCACTAGGAAGGCCGGGCCTCCCCGACTCCCGGGAGGAGGGGCTAGCCCAGTTGCGCCCTGGCCCCCAAACCCTCTGGTGCCATCTGCCTGTCTCGGCACTTCTGACTCCACAGAGCCTTTCCTACATCTGGGCTGCCTGCCGTGGCAAAGTGCAGGCGTGGGGTGAGGCCATGGCTTTGTCTTTCCAGGAAAAAATGAGCCCCTGGCCGAAGCAGCAGGCCCAGGCAGAGCCTTGAGCTTGAAGCCCAGTAGGTCTGTGGCCCTCAGGGCCAGAGCCATGCTTTCAAGGCAGGGAAGCGGCCTGCAAGCTGAGTGGGAGTGGGGGAGGGGAGGGAGACAGCTGAAGCCGAGTCCAGAAGGGCGGCGATGGAAGAGCTGCAGCTGGGTCAGAGCCTGGAGGGAGGGCGGGGACTTCACTGAGGACCCCCCCGCCCCCCGAGGCCAGCCCTAGGCCCCGGCGGTCGCGCATGCGCCCTTGGCCTGTGCGGTGTGTGGGGGTTTGAACCCAAGCCCGCAGGGCTCCCGGAGCGGCCAGAGAAAGAAGGGCCCATGGAGAGGTAGGCGAGGTGGGCAGGGGGCGCCACCTTACTCTCCTCAGCTCCCTGAGGGAGAGAGAGAGAGACAGAGACAGAGAGAGAGATCCCTGACCTCTGAGTCTCTGCCTCCACCGCTGGCTGGTGCCAACTCACGCGCCATCCCACTTCCAGCCATCACCCCCACGCCTGCCCCGGGGCCAGCCCCACCACAGAGAGGCCGGTGGGTTCCTGCTCACCTCTGTGCCGTCCCTTCCCGACCTGACCCCAGTGCAGGGGATAAGCTTCAGACAAGTCTTTCCATGTCCCTCTGCATGACAATAGACTTCCTCCCCTCTCCTATTCCACAGGCCCACCCACCCGGGACATCCACCTTTGTCATTAGCTCAGGAGAGGATGCAAGATGAGAATCTCTGCTATTGTGTGGGGAGACTCAGTTTCCCGGGTTTCCCCCATGGACACATGTTCTTCAGCTGGGTCTGATTTTCTCCAGACAAGCTGTCTTGGGAAGGATTTGGCCAGCCCTAAGAACCTGAAGGGAAAGGGCGGAGGGGGGTTCTCTCTCTGCCCCCGACAGCCCCGAGCTGGGTCGGTCCCTCAGACCTGGCCAGGGGCAGCCCATCCCCCGGCGCCCTTCCCCGGGGCATCCAAGGGCAGGCTCGGCGCCAGCCCCACCCCGCTCGCCACTGCCCGACCATCGTCCTCCCTCGGGGGGCCTGGGCAGGACAGGGACCCGGCTGTGGGAGGCCTCCAGATCTCAGGCCTGGCACACCGTTTACCAGGCTGCTTCCTCCTCTGACGGGGGCCCAGCACACGCCCCAGGAGACTTGGCAGCCGCCCCCCAGGGCTCTAGCCTCTGGAACTCGTCCCCTTGGAAGGGACCTGGCCCAGGTGCCAGGTTCGGCTGGTCGGCCAGCCTCCTTTGGAGAAAGCAGGCAAGCCGAGCCAGGCTTGCAGTGGCCCTGGCGTGACACCTGCCACCTCAGGCAGAGGGCCTCCCGCGTGCCTCTCCATGGCGGGTTTCTCCCCGGAGCCGTGGCCCGGGCACTAGGAAGGCCGGGCCTCCCCGACTCCCGGGAGGAGGGGCTAGCCCAGTTGCGCCCTGGCCCCCAAACCCTCTGGTGCCATCTGCCTGTCTCGGCACTTCTGACTCCACAGAGCCTTTCCTACATCTGGGCTGCCTGCCGTGGCAAAGTGCAGGCGTGGGGTGAGGCCATGGCTTTGTCTTTCCAGGAAAAAATGAGCCCCTGGCCGAAGCAGCAGGCCCAGGCAGAGCCTTGAGCTTGAAGCCCAGTAGGTCTGTGGCCCTCAGGGCCAGAGCCATGCTTTCAAGGCAGGGAAGCGGCCTGCAAGCTGAGTGGGAGTGGGGGAGGGGAGGGAGACAGCTGAAGCCGAGTCCAGAAGGGCGGCGATGGAAGAGCTGCAGCTGGGTCAGAGCCTGGAGGGAGGGCGGGGCCTTCACTGAGGACCCCCCCGCCCCCCGAGGCCAGCCCTAGGCCCCGGCGGTCGCGCATGCGCCCTTGGCCTGTGCGGTGTGTGGGGGGTTGAACCCAAGCCCGCAGGGCTCCCGGAGCGGCCAGAGAAAGAAGGGGCCCATGGAGAGGTAGGCGAGGTGGGCAGGGGGCGCCACCTTACTCTCCTCAGCTCCCTGAGGGAGAGAGAGAGAGACAGAGACAGAGAGAGAGATCCCTGACCTCTGAGTCTCTGCCTCCACCGCTGGCTGGTGCCAACTCACGCGCCATCCCACTTCCAGCCATCACCCCCACGCCTGCCCCGGGGCCAGCCCCACCACAGAGAGGCCGGTTGGTTCCTGCTCACCTCTGTGCCGTCCCTTCCCGACCTGACCCCAGTGCAGGGGATAAGCTTCAGACAAGTCTTTCCATGTCCCTCTGCATGACAATAGACTTCCTCCCCTCTCCCATTCCACAGGCCCACCCACCCGGGACATCCACCTTTGTCATTAGCTCAGGAGAGGATGCAAGATGAGAATCTCTGCTATTGTGTGGGGAGACTCAGTTTCCCGGGTTTCCCCCATGGACACATGTTCTTCAGCTGGGTCTGATTTTCTCCAGACAAGCTGTCTTGGGAAGGATTTGGCCAGCCCTAAGAACCTGAAGGGAAAGGGCGGAGGGGGGTTCTCTCTCTGCCCCCGACAGCCCCGAGCTGGGTCGGTCCCTCAGACCTGGCCAGGGGCAGCCCATCCCCCGGCGCCCTTCCCCGGGGCATCCAAGGGCAGGCTCGGCGCCAGCCCCACCCCGCTCGCCACTGCCCGACCATCGTCCTCCCTCGGGGGGGGCCTGGGCAGGACAGGGACCCGGCTGTGGGAGGCCTCCAGATCTCAGGCCTGGCACACCGTTTACCAGGCTGCTTCCTCCTCTGACGGGGGCCCAGCACACGCCCCAGGAGACTTGGCAGCCGCCCCCAGGGCTCTAGCCTCTGGAACTCGTCCCCTTGGAAGGGGCCTGGCCCAGGTGCCAGGTTCGGCTGGTCGGCCAGCCTCCTTTGGAGAAAGCAGGCAAGCCGAGCCAGGCTTGCAGTGGCCCTGGCGTGACACCTGCCACCTCAGGCAGAGGGCCTCCCGCGTGCCCTCCATGGCGGGTTTCTCCCCGGAGCCGTGGCCTGGGCACTAGGAAGGCCGGGCCTCCCCGACTCCCGGGAGGAGGGGCTAGCCCAGTTGCGCCCTGGCCCCCAAACCCTCTGGTGCCATCTGCCTGTCTCGGCACTTCTGACTCCACAGAGCCTTTCCTACATCTGGGCTGCCTGCCGTGGCAAAGTGCAGGCGTGGGGTGAGGCCATGGCTTTGTCTTTCCAGGAAAAAATGAGCCCCTGGCCGAAGCAGCAGGCCCAGGCAGAGCCTTGAGCTTGAAGCCCAGTAGGTCTGTGGCCCTCAGGGCCAGAGCCATGCTTTCAAGGCAGGGAAGCGGCCTGCAAGCTGAGTGGGAGTGGGGGAGGGGAGGGAGACAGCTGAAGCCGAGTCCAGAAGGGCGGCGATGGAAGAGCTGCAGCTGGGTCAGAGCCTGGAGGGAGGGCGGGGACTTCACTGAGGACCCCCCCGCCCCCCGAGGCCAGCCCTAGGCCCCGGCGGTCGCGCATGCGCCCTTGGCCTGTGCGGTGTGTGGGGGGTTGAACCCAAGCCCGCAGGGCTCCCGGAGCGGCCAGAGAAAGAAGGGCCCATGGAGAGGTAGGCGAGGTGGGCAGGGGGCGCCACCTTACTCTCCTCAGCTCCCTGAGGGAGAGAGAGAGAGACAGAGACAGAGAGAGAGATCCCTGACCTCTGAGTCTCTGCCTCCACCGCTGGCTGGTGCCAACTCACGCGCCATCCCACTTCCAGCCATCACCCCCACGCCTGCCCCGGGGCCAGCCCCACCACAGAGAGGCCGGTGGGTTCCTGCTCACCTCTGTGCCGTCCCTTCCCGACCTGACCCCAGTGCAGGGATAAGCTTCAGACAAGTCTTTCCATGTCCCTCTGCATGACAATAGACTTCCTCCCCTCTCCTATTCCACAGGCCCACCCACCCGGGACATCCACCTTTGTCATTAGCTCAGGAGAGGATGCAAGATGAGAATCTCTGCTATTGTGTGGGGAGACTCAGTTTCCCGGGTTTCCCCCATGGACACATGTTCTTCAGCTGGGTCTGATTTTCTCCAGACAAGCTGTCTTGGGAAGGATTTGGCCAGCCCTAAGAACCTGAAGGGAAAGGGCGGAGGGGGGTTCTCTCTCTGCCCCCGACAGCCCCGAGCTGGGTCGGTCCCTCAGACCTGGCCAGGGGCAGCCCATCCCCGGCGCCCTTCCCCGGGGCATCCAAGGGCAGCTCGGCGCCAGCCCCACCCCGCTCGCCACTGCCCGACCATCGTCCTCCCTCGGGGGGCCTGGGCAGGACAGGGACCCGGCTGTGGGAGGCCTCCAGATCTCAGGCCTGGCACACCGTTTAGCAGGCTGCTTCCTCCTCTGACGGGGGCCCAGCACACGCCCCAGGAGACTTGGCAGCCGCCCCCAGGGCTCTAGCCTCTGGAACTCGTCCCCTTGGAAGGGGCCTGGCCCAGGTGCCAGGTTCGGCTGGTCGGCCAGCCTCCTTTGGAGAAAGCAGGCAAGCCGAGCCAGGCTTGCAGTGGCCCTGGCGTGACACCTGCCACCTCAGGCAGAGGGCCTCCCGCGTGCCCTCCATGGCGGGTTTCTCCCCGGAGCCGTGGCCTGGGCACTAGGAAGGCCGGGCCTCCCCGACTCCCGCGAGGAGGGGCTAGCCCAGTTGCGCCCTGGCCCCCAAACCCTCTGGTGCCATCTGCCTGTCTCGGCACTTCTGACTCCACAGAGCCTTTCCTACATCTGGGCTGCCTGCCGTGGCAAAGTGCAGGCGTGGGGTGAGGCCATGGCTTTGTCTTTCCAGGAAAAAATGAGCCCCTGGCCGAAGCAGCAGGCCCAGGCAGAGCCTTGAGCTTGAAGCCCAGTAGGTCTGTGGCCCTCAGGGCCAGAGCCATGCTTTCAAGGCAGGGAAGCGGCCTGCAAGCTGAGTGGGAGTGGGGGAGGGGAGGGAGACAGCTGAAGACGAGTCCAGAAGGGCGGCGATGGAAGAGCTGCAGCTGGGTCAGAGCCTGGAGGGAGGGCGGGGACTTCACTGAGGACCCCCCCGCCCCCCGAGGCCAGCCCTAGGCCCCGGCGGTCGCGCATGCGCCCTTGGCCTGTGCGGTGTGTGGGGGTTTGAACCCAAGCCCGCAGGGCTCCCGGAGCGGCCAGAGAAAGAAGGGCCCATGGAGAGGTAGGCGAGGTGGGCAGGGGGCGCCACCTTACTCTCCTCAGCTCCCTGAGGGAGAGAGAGAGAGACAGAGACAGAGAGAGAGATCCCTGACCTCTGAGTCTCTGCCTCCACCGCTGGCTGGTGCCAACTCACGCGCCATCCCACTTCCAGCCATCACCCCCACGCCTGCCCCGGGGCCAGCCCCACCACAGAGAGGCCGGTGGGTTCCTGCTCACCTCTGTGCCGTCCCTTCCCGACCTGACCCCAGTGCAGGGGATAAGCTTCAGACAAGTCTTTCCATGTCCCTCTGCATGACAATAGACTTCCTCCCCTCTCCTATTCCACAGGCCCACCCACCCGGGACATCCACCTTTGTCATTAGCTCAGGAGAGGATGCAAGATGAGAATCTCTGCTATTGTGTGGGGAGACTCAGTTTCCCGGGTTTCCCCCATGGACACATGTTCTTCAGCTGGGTCTGATTTTCTCCAGACAAGCTGTCTTGGGAAGGATTTGGCCAGCCCTAAGAACCTGAAGGGAAAGGGCGGAGGGGGGTTCTCTCTCTGCCCCCGACAGCCCCGAGCTGGGTCGGTCCCTCAGACCTGGCCAGGGGCAGCCCATCCCCCGGCGCCCTTCCCCGGGGCATCCAAGGGCAGGCTCGGCGCCAGCCCCACCCCGCTCGCCACTGCCCGACCATCGTCCTCCCTCGGGGGGCCTGGGCAGGACAGGGACCCGGCTGTGGGAGGCCTCCAGATCTCAGGCCTGGCACACCGTTTACCAGGCTGCTTCCTCCTCTGACGGGGGCCCAGCACACGCCCCAGGAGACTTGGCAGCCGCCCCCAGGGCTCTAGCCTCTGGAACTCGTCCCCTTGGAAGGGAACTGGCCCAGGTGCCAGGTTCGGCTGGTCGGCCAGCCTCCTTTGGAGAAAGCAGGCAAGCCGAGCCAGGCTTGCAGTGGCCCTGGCGTGACACCTGCCACCTCAGGCAGAGGGCCTCCCGCGTGCCCTCCATGGCGGGTTTCTCCCCGGAGCCGTGGCCCGGGCACTAGGAAGGCCGGGCCTCCCCGACTCCCGGGAGGAGGGGCTAGCCCAGTTGCGCCCTGGCCCCCAAACCCTCTGGTGCCATCTGCCTGTCTCGGCACTTCTGACTCCACAGAGCCTTTCCTACATCTGGGCTGCCTGCCGTGGCAAAGTGCAGGCGTGGGGTGAGGCCATGGCTTTGTCTTTCCAGGAAAAAATGAGCCCCTGGCCGAAGCAGCAGGCCCAGGCAGAGCCTTGAGCTTGAAGCCCAGTAGGTCTGTGGCCCTCAGGGCCAGAGCCATGCTTTCAAGGCAGGGAAGCGGCCTGCAAGCTGAGTGGGAGTGGGGGAGGGGAGGGAGACAGCTGAAGCCGAGTCCAGAAGGGCGGCGATGGAAGAGCTGCAGCTGGGTCAGAGCCTGGAGGGAGGGCGGGGCCTTCACTGAGGACCCCCCCGCCCCCCGAGGCCAGCCCTAGGCCCCGGCGGTCGCGCATGCGCCCTTGGCCTGTGCGGTGTGTGGGGGCTTGAACCCAAGCCCGCAGGGCTCCCGGAGCGGCCAGAGAAAGAAGGGCCCATGGAGAGGTAGGCGAGGTGGGCAGGGGGCGCCACCTTACTCTCCTCAGCTCCCTGAGGGAGAGAGAGAGAGACAGAGACAGAGAGAGAGAGATCCCTGACCTCTGAGTCTCTGCCTCCACCGCTGGCTGGTGCCAACTCACGCGCCATCCCACTTCCAGCCATCACCCCCACGCCTGCCCCGGGGCCAGCCCCACAACAGAGAGGCCGGTGGGTTCCTGCTCACCTCTGTGCCGTCCCTTCCCGACCTGACCCCAGTGCAGGGGATAAGCTTCAGACAAGTCTTTCCATGTCCCTCTGCATGACAATAGACTTCCTCCCCTCTCCCATTCCACAGGCCCACCCACCCGGGACATCCACCTTTGTCATTAGCTCAGGAGAGGATGCAAGATGAGAATCTCTGCTATTGTGTGGGGAGACTCAGTTTCCCGGGTTTCCCCCATGGACACATGTTCTTCAGCTGGGTCTGATTTTCTCCAGACAAGCTGTCTTGGGAAGGATTTGGCCAGCCCTAAGAACCTGAAGGGAAAGGGCGGAGGGGGGTTCTCTCTCTGCCCCCGACAGCCCCGAGCTGGGTCGGTCCCTCAGACCTGGCCAGGGGCAGCCCATCCCCCGGCGCCCTTCCCCGGGGCATCCAAGGGCAGGCTCGGCGCCAGCCCCACCCCGCTCGCCACTGCCCGACCATCGTCCTCCCTCGGGGGGCCTGGGCAGGACAGGGAACCGGCTGTGGGAGGCCTCCAGATCTCAGGCCTGGCACACCGTTTAGCAGGCTGCTTCCTCCTCTGACGGGGGCCCAGCACACGCCCCAGGAGACTTGGCAGCCGCCCCCAGGGCTCTAGCCTCTGGAACTCGTCCCCTTGGAAGGGGCCTGGCCCAGGTGCCAGGTTCGGCTGGTCGGCCAGCCTCCTTTGGAGAAAGCAGGCAAGCCGAGCCAGGCTTGCAGTGGCCCTGGCGTGACACCTGCCACCTCAGGCAGAGGGCCTCCCGCGTGCCCTCCATGGCGGGTTTCTCCCCGGAGCCGTGGCCTGGGCACTAGGAAGGCCGGGCCTCCCCGACTCCCGGGAGGAGGGGCTAGCCCAGTTGCGCCCTGGCCCCCAAACCCTCTGGTGCCATCTGCCTGTCTCGGCACTTCTGACTCCACAGAGCCTTTCCTACATCTGGGCTGCCTGCCGTGGCAAAGTGCGGGCGTGGGGTGAGGCCATGGCTTTGTCTTTCCAGGAAAAAATGAGCCCCTGGCCGAAGCAGCAGGCCCAGGCAGAGCCTTGAGCTTGAAGCCCAGTAGGTCTGTGGCCCTCAGGGCCAGAGCCATGCTTTCAAGGCAGGGAAGCGGCCTGCAAGCTGAGTGGGAGTGGGGGAGGGGAGGGAGACAGCTGAAGCCGAGTCCAGAAGGGCGGCGATGGAAGAGCTGCAGCTGGGTCAGAGCCTGGAGGGAGGGCGGGGACTTCACTGAGGACCCCCCCGCCCCCCGAGGCCAGCCCTAGGCCCCGGCGGTCGCGCATGCGCCCTTGGCCTGTGCGGTGTGTGGGGGGTTGAACCCAAGCCCGCAGGGCTCCCGGAGCGGCCAGAGAAAGAAGGGCCCATGGAGAGGTAGGCGAGGTGGGCAGGGGGCGCCACCTTACTCTCCTCAGCTCCCTGAGGGAGAGAGAGAGAGACAGAGACAGAGAGAGAGAGATCCCTGACGTCTGAGTCTCTGCCTCCACCGCTGGCTGGTGCCAACTCACGCGCCATCCCACTTCCAGCCATCACCCCCACGCCTGCCCCGGGGCCAGCCCCACAACAGAGAGGCCGGTGGGTTCCTGCTCACCTCTGTGCCGTCCCTTCCCGACCTGACCCCAGTGCAGGGGATAAGCTTCAGACAAGTCTTTCCATGTCCCTCTGCATGACAATAGACTTCCTCCCCTCTCCCATTCCACAGGCCCACCCACCCGGGACATCCACCTTTGTCATTAGCTCAGGAGAGGATGCAAGATGAGAATCTCTGCTATTGTGTGGGGAGACTCAGTTTCCCGGGTTTCCCCCATGGACACATGTTCTTCAGCTGGGTCTGATTTTCTCCAGACAAGCTGTCTTGGGAAGGATTTGGCCAGCCCTAAGAACCTGAAGGGAAAGGGCGGAGGGGGGTTCTCTCTCTGCCCCCGACAGCCCCGAGCTGGGTCGGTCCCTCAGACCTGGCCAGGGGCAGCCCATCCCCCGGCGCCCTTCCCCGGGGCATCCAAGGGCAGGCTCGGCGCCAGCCCCACCCCGCTCGCCACTGCCCGACCATCGTCCTCCCTCGGGGGGCCTGGGCAGGACAGGGACCCGGCTGTGGGAGGCCTCCAGATCTCAGGCCTGGCACACCGTTTAGCAGGCTGCTTCCTCCTCTGACGGGGGCCCAGCACACGCCCCAGGAGACTTGGCAGCCGCCCCCAGGGCTCTAGCCTCTGGAACTCGTCCCCTTGGAAGGGGCCTGGCCCAGGTGCCAGGTTCGGCTGGTCGGCCAGCCTCCTTTGGAGAAAGCAGGCAAGCCGAGCCAGGCTTGCAGTGGCCCTGGCGTGACACCTGCCACCTCAGGCAGAGGGCCTCCCGCGTGCCCTCCATGGCGGGTTTCTCCCCGGAGCCGTGGCCTGGGCACTAGGAAGGCCGGGCCTCCCCGACTCCCGCGAGGAGGGGCTAGCCCAGTTGCGCCCTGGCCCCCAAACCCTCTGGTGCCATCTGCCTGTCTCGGCACTTCTGACTCCACAGAGCCTTTCCTACATCTGGGCTGCCTGCCGTGGCAAAGTGCAGGCGTGGGGTGAGGCCATGGCTTTGTCTTTCCAGGAAAAAATGAGCCCCTGGCCGAAGCAGCAGGCCCAGGCAGAGCCTTGAGCTTGAAGCCCAGTAGGTCTGTGGCCCTCAGGGCCAGAGCCATGCTTTCAAGGCAGGGAAGCGGCCTGCAAGCTGAGTGGGAGTGGGGGAGGGGAGGGAGACAGCTGAAGACGAGTCCAGAAGGGCGGCGATGGAAGAGCTGCAGCTGGGTCAGAGCCTGGAGGGAGGGCGGGGACTTCACTGAGGACCCCCCCGCCCCCCGAGGCCAGCCCTAGGCCCCGGCGGTCGCGCATGCGCCCTTGGCCTGTGCGGTGTGTGGGGGTTTGAACCCAAGCCCGCAGGGCTCCCGGAGCGGCCAGAGAAAGAAGGGCCCATGGAGAGGTAGGCGAGGTGGGCAGGGGGCGCCACCTTACTCTCCTCAGCTCCCTGAGGGAGAGAGAGAGAGACAGAGACAGAGAGAGAGATCCCTGACCTCTGAGTCTCTGCCTCCACCGCTGGCTGGTGCCAACTCACGCGCCATCCCACTTCCAGCCATCACCCCCACGCCTGCCCCGGGGCCAGCCCCACCACAGAGAGGCCGGTGGGTTCCTGCTCACCTCTGTGCCGTCCCTTCCCGACCTGACCCCAGTGCAGGGGATAAGCTTCAGACAAGTCTTTCCATGTCCCTCTGCATGACAATAGACTTCCTCCCCTCTCCTATTCCACAGGCCCACCCACCCGGGACATCCACCTTTGTCATTAGCTCAGGAGAGGATGCAAGATGAGAATCTCTGCTATTGTGTGGGGAGACTCAGTTTCCCGGGTTTCCCCCATGGACACATGTTCTTCAGCTGGGTCTGATTTTCTCCAGACAAGCTGTCTTGGGAAGGATTTGGCCAGCCCTAAGAACCTGAAGGGAAAGGGCGGAGGGGGGTTCTCTCTCTGCCCCCGACAGCCCCGAGCTGGGTCGGTCCCTCAGACCTGGCCAGGGGCAGCCCATCCCCCGGCGCCCTTCCCCGGGGCATCCAAGGGCAGGCTCGGCGCCAGCCCCACCCCGCTCGCCACTGCCCGACCATCGTCCTCCCTCGGGGGGCCTGGGCAGGACAGGGACCCGGCTGTGGGAGGCCTCCAGATCTCAGGCCTGGCACACCGTTTACCAGGCTGCTTCCTCCTCTGACGGGGGCCCAGCACACGCCCCAGGAGACTTGGCAGCCGCCCCCAGGGCTCTAGCCTCTGGAACTCGTCCCCTTGGAAGGGAACTGGCCCAGGTGCCAGGTTCGGCTGGTCGGCCAGCCTCCTTTGGAGAAAGCAGGCAAGCCGAGCCAGGCTTGCAGTGGCCCTGGCGTGACACCTGCCACCTCAGGCAGAGGGCCTCCCGCGTGCCCTCCATGGCGGGTTTCTCCCCGGAGCCGTGGCCCGGGCACTAGGAAGGCCGGGCCTCCCCGACTCCCGGGAGGAGGGGCTAGCCCAGTTGCGCCCTGGCCCCCAAACCCTCTGGTGCCATCTGCCTGTCTCGGCACTTCTGACTCCACAGAGCCTTTCCTACATCTGGGCTGCCTGCCGTGGCAAAGTGCAGGCGTGGGGTGAGGCCATGGCTTTGTCTTTCCAGGAAAAAATGAGCCCCTGGCCGAAGCAGCAGGCCCAGGCAGAGCCTTGAGCTTGAAGCCCAGTAGGTCTGTGGCCCTCAGGGCCAGAGCCATGCTTTCAAGGCAGGGAAGCGGCCTGCAAGCTGAGTGGGAGTGGGGGAGGGGAGGGAGACAGCTGAAGCCGAGTCCAGAAGGGCGGCGATGGAAGAGCTGCAGCTGGGTCAGAGCCTGGAGGGAGGGCGGGGCCTTCACTGAGGACCCCCCCGCCCCCCGAGGCCAGCCCTAGGCCCCGGCGGTCGCGCATGCGCCCTTGGCCTGTGCGGTGTGTGGGGGCTTGAACCCAAGCCCGCAGGGCTCCCGGAGCGGCCAGAGAAAGAAGGGCCCATGGAGAGGTAGGCGAGGTGGGCAGGGGGCGCCACCTTACTCTCCTCAGCTCCCTGAGGGAGAGAGAGAGAGACAGAGACAGAGAGAGAGAGATCCCTGACCTCTGAGTCTCTGCCTCCACCGCTGGCTGGTGCCAACTCACGCGCCATCCCACTTCCAGCCATCACCCCCACGCCTGCCCCGGGGCCAGCCCCACAACAGAGAGGCCGGTGGGTTCCTGCTCACCTCTGTGCCGTCCCTTCCCGACCTGACCCCAGTGCAGGGGATAAGCTTCAGACAAGTCTTTCCATGTCCCTCTGCATGACAATAGACTTCCTCCCCTCTCCCATTCCACAGGCCCACCCACCCGGGACATCCACCTTTGTCATTAGCTCAGGAGAGGATGCAAGATGAGAATCTCTGCTATTGTGTGGGGAGACTCAGTTTCCCGGGTTTCCCCCATGGACACATGTTCTTCAGCTGGGTCTGATTTTCTCCAGACAAGCTGTCTTGGGAAGGATTTGGCCAGCCCTAAGAACCTGAAGGGAAAGGGCGGAGGGGGGTTCTCTCTCTGCCCCCGACAGCCCCGAGCTGGGTCGGTCCCTCAGACCTGGCCAGGGGCAGCCCATCCCCCGGCGCCCTTCCCCGGGGCATCCAAGGGCAGGCTCGGCGCCAGCCCCACCCCGCTCGCCACTGCCCGACCATCGTCCTCCCTCGGGGGGCCTGGGCAGGACAGGGAACCGGCTGTGGGAGGCCTCCAGATCTCAGGCCTGGCACACCGTTTAGCAGGCTGCTTCCTCCTCTGACGGGGGCCCAGCACACGCCCCAGGAGACTTGGCAGCCGCCCCCAGGGCTCTAGCCTCTGGAACTCGTCCCCTTGGAAGGGGCCTGGCCCAGGTGCCAGGTTCGGCTGGTCGGCCAGCCTCCTTTGGAGAAAGCAGGCAAGCCGAGCCAGGCTTGCAGTGGCCCTGGCGTGACACCTGCCACCTCAGGCAGAGGGCCTCCCGCGTGCCCTCCATGGCGGGTTTCTCCCCGGAGCCGTGGCCTGGGCACTAGGAAGGCCGGGCCTCCCCGACTCCCGGGAGGAGGGGCTAGCCCAGTTGCGCCCTGGCCCCCAAACCCTCTGGTGCCATCTGCCTGTCTCGGCACTTCTGACTCCACAGAGCCTTTCCTACATCTGGGCTGCCTGCCGTGGCAAAGTGCGGGCGTGGGGTGAGGCCATGGCTTTGTCTTTCCAGGAAAAAATGAGCCCCTGGCCGAAGCAGCAGGCCCAGGCAGAGCCTTGAGCTTGAAGCCCAGTAGGTCTGTGGCCCTCAGGGCCAGAGCCATGCTTTCAAGGCAGGGAAGCGGCCTGCAAGCTGAGTGGGAGTGGGGGAGGGGAGGGAGACAGCTGAAGCCGAGTCCAGAAGGGCGGCGATGGAAGAGCTGCAGCTGGGTCAGAGCCTGGAGGGAGGGCGGGGACTTCACTGAGGACCCCCCCGCCCCCCGAGGCCAGCCCTAGGCCCCGGCGGTCGCGCATGCGCCCTTGGCCTGTGCGGTGTGTGGGGGGTTGAACCCAAGCCCGCAGGGCTCCCGGAGCGGCCAGAGAAAGAAGGGCCCATGGAGAGGTAGGCGAGGTGGGCAGGGGGCGCCACCTTACTCTCCTCAGCTCCCTGAGGGAGAGAGAGAGAGACAGAGACAGAGAGAGAGAGATCCCTGACGTCTGAGTCTCTGCCTCCACCGCTGGCTGGTGCCAACTCACGCGCCATCCCACTTCCAGCCATCACCCCCACGCCTGCCCCGGGGCCAGCCCCACAACAGAGAGGCCGGTGGGTTCCTGCTCACCTCTGTGCCGTCCCTTCCCGACCTGACCCCAGTGCAGGGGATAAGCTTCAGACAAGTCTTTCCATGTCCCTCTGCATGACAATAGACTTCCTCCCCTCTCCCATTCCACAGGCCCACCCACCCGGGACATCCACCTTTGTCATTAGCTCAGGAGAGGATGCAAGATGAGAATCTCTGCTATTGTGTGGGGAGACTCAGTTTCCCGGGTTTCCCCCATGGACACATGTTCTTCAGCTGGGTCTGATTTTCTCCAGACAAGCTGTCTTGGGAAGGATTTGGCCAGCCCTAAGAACCTGAAGGGAAAGGGCGGAGGGGGGTTCTCTCTCTGCCCCCGACAGCCCCGAGCTGGGTCGGTCCCTCAGACCTGGCCAGGGGCAGCCCATCCCCCGGCGCCCTTCCCCGGGGCATCCAAGGGCAGGCTCGGCGCCAGCCCCACCCCGCTCGCCACTGCCCGACCATCGTCCTCCCTCGGGGGGCCTGGGCAGGACAGGGACCCGGCTGTGGGAGGCCTCCAGATCTCAGGCCTGGCACACCGTTTAGCAGGCTGCTTCCTCCTCTGACGGGGGCCCAGCACACGCCCCAGGAGACTTGGCAGCCGCCCCCAGGGCTCTAGCCTCTGGAACTCGTCCCCTTGGAAGGGGCCTGGCCCAGGTGCCAGGTTCGGCTGGTCGGCCAGCCTCCTTTGGAGAAAGCAGGCAAGCCGAGCCAGGCTTGCAGTGGCCCTGGCGTGACACCTGCCACCTCAGGCAGAGGGCCTCCCGCGTGCCCTCCATGGCGGGTTTCTCCCCGGAGCCGTGGCCTGGGCACTAGGAAGGCCGGGCCTCCCCGACTCCCGGGAGGAGGGGCTAGCCCAGTTGCGCCCTGGCCCCCAAACCCTCTGGTGCCATCTGCCTGTCTCGGCACTTCTGACTCCACAGAGCCTTTCCTACATCTGGGCTGCCTGCCGTGGCAAAGTGCAGGCGTGGGGTGAGGCCATGGCTTTGTCTTTCCAGGAAAAAATGAGCCCCTGGCCGAAGCAGCAGGCCCAGGCAGAGCCTTGAGCTTGAAGCCCAGTAGGTCTGTGGCCCTCAGGGCCAGAGCCATGCTTTCAAGGCAGGGAAGCGGCCTGCAAGCTGAGTGGGAGTGGGGGAGGGGAGGGAGACAGCTGAAGACGAGTCCAGAAGGGCGGCGATGGAAGAGCTGCAGCTGGGTCAGAGCCTGGAGGGAGGGCGGGGACTTCACTGAGGACCCCCCCGCCCCCCGAGGCCAGCCCTAGGCCCCGGCGGTCGCGCATGCGCCCTTGGCCTGTGCGGTGTGTGGGGGTTTGAACCCAAGCCCGCAGGGCTCCCGGAGCGGCCAGAGAAAGAAGGGCCCATGGAGAGGTAGGCGAGGTGGGCAGGGGGCGCCACCTTACTCTCCTCAGCTCCCTGAGGGAGAGAGAGAGAGACAGAGACAGAGAGAGAGATCCCTGACCTCTGAGTCTCTGCCTCCACCGCTGGCTGGTGCCAACTCACGCGCCATCCCACTTCCAGCCATCACCCCCACGCCTGCCCCGGGGCCAGCCCCACCACAGAGAGGCCGGTGGGTTCCTGCTCACCTCTGTGCCGTCCCTTCCCGACCTGACCCCAGTGCAGGGGATAAGCTTCAGACAAGTCTTTCCATGTCCCTCTGCATGACAATAGACTTCCTCCCCTCTCCTATTCCACAGGCCCACCCACCCGGGACATCCACCTTTGTCATTAGCTCAGGAGAGGATGCAAGATGAGAATCTCTGCTATTGTGTGGGGAGACTCAGTTTCCCGGGTTTCCCCCATGGACACATGTTCTTCAGCTGGGTCTGATTTTCTCCAGACAAGCTGTCTTGGGAAGGATTTGGCCAGCCCTAAGAACCTGAAGGGAAAGGGCGGAGGGGGGTTCTCTCTCTGCCCCCGACAGCCCCGAGCTGGGTCGGTCCCTCAGACCTGGCCAGTGGCAGCCCATCCCCCGGCGCCCTTCCCCGGGGCATCCAAGGGCAGGCTCGGCGCCAGCCCCACCCCGCTCGCCACTGCCCGACCATCGTCCTCCCTCGGGGGGCCTGGGCAGGACAGGGACCCGGCTGTGGGAGGCCTCCAGATCTCAGGCCTGGCACACCGTTTAGCAGGCTGCTTCCTCCTCTGACGGGGGCCCAGCACACGCCCCAGGAGACTTGGCAGCCGCCCCCAGGGCTCTATCCTCTGGAACTCGTCCCCTTGGAAGGGGCCTGGCCCAGGTGCCAGGTTCGGCTGGTCGGCCAGCCTCCTTTGGAGAAAGCAGGCAAGCCGAGCCAGGCTTGCAGTGGCCCTGGCGTGACACCTGCCACCTCAGGCAGAGGGCCTCCCGCGTGCCCTCCATGGCGGGTTTCTCCCCGGAGCCGTGGCCTGGGCACTAGGAAGGCCGGGCCTCCCCGACTCCCGGGAGGAGGGGCTAGCCCAGTTGCGCCCTGGCCCCCAAACCCTCTGGTGCCATCTGCCTGTCTCGGCACTTCTGACTCCACAGAGCCTTTCCTACATCTGGGCTGCCTGCCGTGGCAAAGTGCAGGCGTGGGGTGAGGCCATGGCTTTGTCTTTCCAGGAAAAAATGAGCCCCTGGCCGAAGCAGCAGGCCCAGGCAGAGCCTTGAGCTTGAAGCCCAGTAGGTCTGTGGCCCTCAGGGCCAGAGCCATGCTTTCAAGGCAGGGAAGCGGCCTGCAAGCTGAGTGGGAGTGGGGGAGGGGAGGGAGACAGCTGAAGACGAGTCCAGAAGGGCGGCGATGGAAGAGCTGCAGCTGGGTCAGAGCCTGGAGGGAGGGCGGGGACTTCACTGAGGACCCCCCCGCCCCCCGAGGCCAGCCCTAGGCCCCGGCGGTCGCGCATGCGCCCTTGGCCTGTGCGGTGTGTGGGGGTTTGAACCCAAGCCCGCAGGGCTCCCGGAGCGGCCAGAGAAAGAAGGGCCCATGGAGAGGTAGGCGAGGTGGGCAGGGGGCGCCACCTTACTCTCCTCAGCTCCCTGAGGGAGAGAGAGAGAGACAGAGACAGAGAGAGAGATCCCTGACCTCTGAGTCTCTGCCTCCACCGCTGGCTGGTGCCAACTCACGCGCCATCCCACTTCCAGCCATCACCCCCACGCCTGCCCCGGGGCCAGCCCCACCACAGAGAGGCCGGTGGGTTCCTGCTCACCTCTGTGCCGTCCCTTCCCGACCTGACCCCAGTGCAGGGGATAAGCTTCAGACAAGTCTTTCCATGTCCCTCTGCATGACAATAGACTTCCTCCCCTCTCCTATTCCACAGGCCCACCCACCCGGGACATCCACCTTTGTCATTAGCTCAGGAGAGGATGCAAGATGAGAATCTCTGCTATTGTGTGGGGAGACTCAGTTTCCCGGGTTTCCCCCATGGACACATGTTCTTCAGCTGGGTCTGATTTTCTCCAGACAAGCTGTCTTGGGAAGGATTTGGCCAGCCCTAAGAACCTGAAGGGAAAGGGCGGAGGGGGGTTCTCTCTCTGCCCCCGACAGCCCCGAGCTGGGTCGGTCCCTCAGACCTGGCCAGGGGCAGCCCATCCCCCGGCGCCCTTCCCCGGGGCATCCAAGGGCAGGCTCGGCGCCAGCCCCACCCCGCTCGCCACTGCCCGACCATCGTCCTCCCTCGGGGGGCCTGGGCAGGACAGGGACCCGGGGTTGGGAGGCCTCCAGATCTCAGGCCTGGCACACCGTTTACCAGGCTGCTTCCTCCTCTGACGGGGGCCCAGCACACGCCCCAGGAGACTTGGCAGCCGCCCCCAGGGCTCTAGCCTCTGGAACTCGTCCCCTTGGAAGGGACCTGGCCCAGGTGCCAGGTTCGGCTGGTCGGCCAGCCTCCTTTGGAGAAAGCAGGCAAGCCGAGCCAGGCTTGCAGTGGCCCTGGCGTGACACCTGCCACCTCAGGCAGAGGGCCTCCCGCGTGCCCTCCATGGCGGGTTTCTCCCCGGAGCCGTGGCCCGGGCACTAGGAAGGCCGGGCCTCCCCGACTCCCGGGAGGAGGGGCTAGCCCAGTTGCGCCCTGGCCCCCAAACCCTCTGGTGCCATCTGCCTGTCTCGGCACTTCTGACTCCACAGAGCCTTTCCTACATCTGGGCTGCCTGCCGTGGCAAAGTGCAGGCGTGGGGTGAGGCCATGGCTTTGTCTTTCCAGGAAAAAATGAGCCCCTGGCCGAAGCAGCAGGCCCAGGCAGAGCCTTGAGCTTGAAGCCCAGTAGGTCTGTGGCCCTCAGGGCCAGAGCCATGCTTTCAAGGCAGGGAAGCGGCCTGCAAGCTGAGTGGGAGTGGGGGAGGGGAGGGAGACAGCTGAAGCCGAGTCCAGAAGGGCGGCGATGGAAGAGCTGCAGCTGGGTCAGAGCCTGGAGGGAGGGCGGGGCCTTCACTGAGGACCCCCCCGCCCCCCGAGGCCAGCCCTAGGCCCCGGCGGTCGCGCATGCGCCCTTGGCCTGTGCGGTGTGTGGGGGGTTGAACCCAAGCCCGCAGGGCTCCCGGAGCGGCCAGAGAAAGAAGGGCCCATGGAGAGGTAGGCGAGGTGGGCAGGGGGCGCCACCTTACTCTCCTCAGCTCCCTGAGGGAGAGAGAGAGAGACAGAGACAGAGAGAGAGAGATCCCTGACCTCTGAGTCTCTGCCTCCACCGCTGGCTGGTGCCAACTCACGCGCCATCCCACTTCCAGCCATCACCCCCACGCCTGCCCCGGGGCCAGCCCCACAACAGAGAGGCCGGTGGGTTCCTGCTCACCTCTGTGCCGTCCCTTCCCGACCTGACCCCAGTGCAGGGGATAAGCTTCAGACAAGTCTTTCCATGTCCCTCTGCATGACAATAGACTTCCTCCCCTCTCCCATTCCACAGGCCCACCCACCCGGGACATCCACCTTTGTCATTAGCTCAGGAGAGGATGCAAGATGAGAATCTCTGCTATTGTGTGGGGAGACTCAGTTTCCCGGGTTTCCCCCATGGACACATGTTCTTCAGCTGGGTCTGATTTTCTCCAGACAAGCTGTCTTGGGAAGGATTTGGCCAGCCCTAAGAACCTGAAGGGAAAGGGCGGAGGGGGGTTCTCTCTCTGCCCCCGACAGCCCCGAGCTGGGTCGGTCCCTCAGACCTGGCCAGGGGCAGCCCATCCCCCGGCGCCCTTCCCCGGGGCATCCAAGGGCAGGCTCGGCGCCAGCCCCACCCCGCTCGCCACTGCCCGACCATCGTCCTCCCTCGGGGGGCCTGGGCAGGACAGGGACCCGGCTGTGGGAGGCCTCCAGATCTCAGGCCTGGCACACCGTTTAGCAGGCTGCTTCCTCCTCTGACGGGGGCCCAGCACACGCCCCAGGAGACTTGGCAGCCGCCCCCAGGGCTCTAGCCTCTGGAACTCGTCCCCTTGGAAGGGGCCTGGCCCAGGTGCCAGGTTCGGCTGGTCGGCCAGCCTCCTTTGGAGAAAGCAGGCAAGCCGAGCCAGGCTTGCAGTGGCCCTGGCGTGACACCTGCCACCTCAGGCAGAGGGCCTCCCGCGTGCCCTCCATGGCGGGTTTCTCCCCGGAGCCGTGGCCTGGGCACTAGGAAGGCCGGGCCTCCCCGACTCCCGGGAGGAGGGGCTAGCCCAGTTGCGCCCTGGCCCCCAAACCCTCTGGTGCCATCTGCCTGTCTCGGCACTTCTGACTCCACAGAGCCTTTCCTACATCTGGGCTGCCTGCCGTGGCAAAGTGCAGGCGTGGGGTGAGGCCATGGCTTTGTCTTTCCAGGAAAAAATGAGCCCCTGGCCGAAGCAGCAGGCCCAGGCAGAGCCTTGAGCTTGAAGCCCAGTAGGTCTGTGGCCCTCAGGGCCAGAGCCATGCTTTCAAGGCAGGGAAGCGGCCTGCAAGCTGAGTGGGAGTGGGGGAGGGGAGGGAGACAGCTGAAGACGAGTCCAGAAGGGCGGCGATGGAAGAGCTGCAGCTGGGTCAGAGCCTGGAGGGAGGGCGGGGACTTCACTGAGGACCCCCCCGCCCCCCGAGGCCAGCCCTAGGCCCCGGCGGTCGCGCATGCGCCCTTGGCCTGTGCGGTGTGTGGGGGTTTGAACCCAAGCCCGCAGGGCTCCCGGAGCGGCCAGAGAAAGAAGGGCCCATGGAGAGGTAGGCGAGGTGGGCAGGGGGCGCCACCTTACTCTCCTCAGCTCCCTGAGGGAGAGAGAGAGAGACAGAGACAGAGAGAGAGATCCCTGACCTCTGAGTCTCTGCCTCCACCGCTGGCTGGTGCCAACTCACGCGCCATCCCACTTCCAGCCATCACCCCCACGCCTGCCCCGGGGCCAGCCCCACCACAGAGAGGCCGGTGGGTTCCTGCTCACCTCTGTGCCGTCCCTTCCCGACCTGACCCCAGTGCAGGGGATAAGCTTCAGACAAGTCTTTCCATGTCCCTCTGCATGACAATAGACTTCCTCCCCTCTCCTATTCCACAGGCCCACCCACCCGGGACATCCACCTTTGTCATTAGCTCAGGAGAGGATGCAAGATGAGAATCTCTGCTATTGTGTGGGGAGACTCAGTTTCCCGGGTTTCCCCCATGGACACATGTTCTTCAGCTGGGTCTGATTTTCTCCAGACAAGCTGTCTTGGGAAGGATTTGGCCAGCCCTAAGAACCTGAAGGGAAAGGGCGGAGGGGGGTTCTCTCTCTGCCCCCGACAGCCCCGAGCTGGGTCGGTCCCTCAGACCTGGCCAGGGGCAGCCCATCCCCCGGCGCCCTTCCCCGGGGCATCCAAGGGCAGGCTCGGCGCCAGCCCCACCCCGCTCGCCACTGCCCGACCATCGTCCTCCCTCGGGGGGCCTGGGCAGGACAGGGACCCGGCTGTGGGAGGCCTCCAGATCTCAGGCCTGGCACACCGTTTAGCAGGCTGCTTCCTCCTCTGACGGGGGCCCAGCACACGCCCCAGGAGACTTGGCAGCCGCCCCCAGGGCTCTAGCCTCTGGAACTCGTCCCCTTGGAAGGGGCCTGGCCCAGGTGCCAGGTTCGGCTGGTCGGCCAGCCTCCTTTGGAGAAAGCAGGCAAGCCGAGCCAGGCTTGCAGTGGCCCTGGCGTGACACCTGCCACCTCAGGCAGAGGGCCTCCCGCGTGCCCTCCATGGCGGGTTTCTCCCCGGAGCCGTGGCCTGGGCACTAGGAAGGCCGGGCCTCCCCGACTCCCGGGAGGAGGGGCTAGCCCAGTTGCGCCCTGGCCCCCAAACCCTCTGGTGCCATCTGCCTGTCTCGGCACTTCTGACTCCACAGAGCCTTTCCTACATCTGGGCTGCCTGCCGTGGCAAAGTGCAGGCGTGGGGTGAGGCCATGGCTTTGTCTTTCCAGGAAAAAATGAGCCCCTGGCCGAAGCAGCAGGCCCAGGCAGAGCCTTGAGCTTGAAGCCCAGTAGGTCTGTGGCCCTCAGGGCCAGAGCCATGCTTTCAAGGCAGGGAAGCGGCCTGCAAGCTGAGTGGGAGTGGGGGAGGGGAGGGAGACAGCTGAAGACGAGTCCAGAAGGGCGGCGATGGAAGAGCTGCAGCTGGGTCAGAGCCTGGAGGGAGGGCGGGGACTTCACTGAGGACCCCCCCGCCCCCCGAGGCCAGCCCTAGGCCCCGGCGGTCGCGCATGCGCCCTTGGCCTGTGCGGTGTGTGGGGGTTTGAACCCAAGCCCGCAGGGCTCCCGGAGCGGCCAGAGAAAGAAGGGCCCATGGAGAGGTAGGCGAGGTGGGCAGGGGGCGCCACCTTACTCTCCTCAGCTCCCTGAGGGAGAGAGAGAGAGACAGAGACAGAGAGAGAGATCCCTGACCTCTGAGTCTCTGCCTCCACCGCTGGCTGGTGCCAACTCACGCGCCATCCCACTTCCAGCCATCACCCCCACGCCTGCCCCGGGGCCAGCCCCACCACAGAGAGGCCGGTGGGTTCCTGCTCACCTCTGTGCCGTCCCTTCCCGACCTGACCCCAGTGCAGGGGATAAGCTTCAGACAAGTCTTTCCATGTCCCTCTGCATGACAATAGACTTCCTCCCCTCTCCTATTCCACAGGCCCACCCACCCGGGACATCCACCTTTGTCATTAGCTCAGGAGAGGATGCAAGATGAGAATCTCTGCTATTGTGTGGGGAGACTCAGTTTCCCGGGTTTCCCCCATGGACACATGTTCTTCAGCTGGGTCTGATTTTCTCCAGACAAGCTGTCTTGGGAAGGATTTGGCCAGCCCTAAGAACCTGAAGGGAAAGGGCGGAGGGGGGTTCTCTCTCTGCCCCCGACAGCCCCGAGCTGGGTCGGTCCCTCAGACCTGGCCAGGGGCAGCCCATCCCCCGGCGCCCTTCCCCGGGGCATCCAAGGGCAGGCTCGGCGCCAGCCCCACCCCGCTCGCCACTGCCCGACCATCGTCCTCCCTCGGGGGGCCTGGGCAGGACAGGGACCCGGCTGTGGGAGGCCTCCAGATCTCAGGCCTGGCACACCGTTTACCAGGCTGCTTCCTCCTCTGACGGGGGCCCAGCACACGCCCCAGGAGACTTGGCAGCCGCCCCCAGGGCTCTAGCCTCTGGAACTCGTCCCCTTGGAAGGGACCTGGCCCAGGTGCCAGGTTCGGCTGGTCGGCCAGCCTCCTTTGGAGAAAGCAGGCAAGCCGAGCCAGGCTTGCAGTGGCCCTGGCGTGACACCTGCCACCTCAGGCAGAGGGCCTCCCGCGTGCCCTCCATGGCGGGTTTCTCCCCGGAGCCGTGGCCCGGGCACTAGGAAGGCCGGGCCTCCCCGACTCCCGGGAGGAGGGGCTAGCCCAGTTGCGCCCTGGCCCCCAAACCCTCTGGTGCCATCTGCCTGTCTCGGCACTTCTGACTCCACAGAGCCTTTCCTACATCTGGGCTGCCTGCCGTGGCAAAGTGCAGGCGTGGGGTGAGGCCATGGCTTTGTCTTTCCAGGAAAAAATGAGCCCCTGGCCGAAGCAGCAGGCCCAGGCAGAGCCTTGAGCTTGAAGCCCAGTAGGTCTGTGGCCCTCAGGGCCAGAGCCATGCTTTCAAGGCAGGGAAGCGGCCTGCAAGCTGAGTGGGAGTGGGGGAGGGGAGGGAGACAGCTGAAGCCGAGTCCAGAAGGGCGGCGATGGAAGAGCTGCAGCTGGGTCAGAGCCTGGAGGGAGGGCGGGGCCTTCACTGAGGACCCCCCCGCCCCCCGAGGCCAGCCCTAGGCCCCGGCGGTCGCGCATGCGCCCTTGGCCTGTGCGGTGTGTGGGGGGTTGAACCCAAGCCCGCAGGGCTCCCGGAGCGGCCAGAGAAAGAAGGGCCCATGGAGAGGTAGGCGAGGTGGGCAGGGGGCGCCACCTTACTCTCCTCAGCTCCCTGAGGGAGAGAGAGAGAGACAGAGACAGAGAGAGAGAGATCCCTGACCTCTGAGTCTCTGCCTCCACCGCTGGCTGGTGCCAACTCACGCGCCATCCCACTTCCAGCCATCACCCCCACGCCTGCCCCGGGGCCAGCCCCACAACAGAGAGGCCGGTGGGTTCCTGCTCACCTCTGTGCCGTCCCTTCCCGACCTGACCCCAGTGCAGGGGATAAGCTTCAGACAAGTCTTTCCATGTCCCTCTGCATGACAATAGACTTCCTCCCCTCTCCCATTCCACAGGCCCACCCACCCGGGACATCCACCTTTGTCATTAGCTCAGGAGAGGATGCAAGATGAGAATCTCTGCTATTGTGTGGGGAGACTCAGTTTCCCGGGTTTCCCCCATGGACACATGTTCTTCAGCTGGGTCTGATTTTCTCCAGACAAGCTGTCTTGGGAAGGATTTGGCCAGCCCTAAGAACCTGAAGGGAAAGGGCGGAGGGGGGTTCTCTCTCTGCCCCCGACAGCCCCGAGCTGGGTCGGTCCCTCAGACCTGGCCAGGGGCAGCCCATCCCCCGGCGCCCTTCCCCGGGGCATCCAAGGGCAGGCTCGGCGCCAGCCCCACCCCGCTCGCCACTGCCCGACCATCGTCCTCCCTCGGGGGGCCTGGGCAGGACAGGGACCCGGCTGTGGGAGGCCTCCAGATCTCAGGCCTGGCACACCGTTTAGCAGGCTGCTTCCTCCTCTGACGGGGGCCCAGCACACGCCCCAGGAGACTTGGCAGCCGCCCCCAGGGCTCTAGCCTCTGGAACTCGTCCCCTTGGAAGGGGCCTGGCCCAGGTGCCAGGTTCGGCTGGTCGGCCAGCCTCCTTTGGAGAAAGCAGGCAAGCCGAGCCAGGCTTGCAGTGGCCCTGGCGTGACACCTGCCACCTCAGGCAGAGGGCCTCCCGCGTGCCCTCCATGGCGGGTTTCTCCCCGGAGCCGTGGCCTGGGCACTAGGAAGGCCGGGCCTCCCCGACTCCCGGGAGGAGGGGCTAGCCCAGTTGCGCCCTGGCCCCCAAACCCTCTGGTGCCATCTGCCTGTCTCGGCACTTCTGACTCCACAGAGCCTTTCCTACATCTGGGCTGCCTGCCGTGGCAAAGTGCAGGCGTAGGGTGAGGCCATGGCTTTGTCTTTCCAGGAAAAAATGAGCCCCTGGCCGAAGCAGCAGGCCCAGGCAGAGCCTTGAGCTTGAAGCCCAGTAGGTCTGTGGCCCTCAGGGCCAGAGCCATGCTTTCAAGGCAGGGAAGCGGCCTGCAAGCTGAGTGGGAGTGGGGGAGGGGAGGGAGACAGCTGAAGACGAGTCCAGAAGGGCGGCGATGGAAGAGCTGCAGCTGGGTCAGAGCCTGGTGGGAGGGCGGGGACTTCACTGAGGACCCCCCCGCCCCCCGAGGCCAGCCCTAGGCCCCGGCGGTCGCGCATGCGCCCTTGGCCTGTGCGGTGTGTGGGGGTTTGAACCCAAGCCCGCAGGGCTCCCGGAGCGGCCAGAGAAAGAAGGGCCCATGGAGAGGTAGGCGAGGTGGGCAGGGGGCGCCACCTTACTCTCCTCAGCTCCCTGAGGGAGAGAGAGAGAGACAGAGACAGAGAGAGAGATCCCTGACCTCTGAGTCTCTGCCTCCACCGCTGGCTGGTGCCAACTCACGCGCCATCCCACTTCCAGCCATCACCCCCACGCCTGCCCCGGGGCCAGCCCCACCACAGAGAGGCCGGTGGGTTCCTGCTCACCTCTGTGCCGTCCCTTCCCGACCTGACCCCAGTGCAGGGGATAAGCTTCAGACAAGTCTTTCCATGTCCCTCTGCATGACAATAGACTTCCTCCCCTCTCCTATTCCACAGGCCCACCCACCCGGGACATCCACCTTTGTCATTAGCTCAGGAGAGGATGCAAGATGAGAATCTCTGCTATTGTGTGGGGAGACTCAGTTTCCCGGGTTTCCCCCATGGACACATGTTCTTCAGCTGGGTCTGATTTTCTCCAGACAAGCTGTCTTGGGAAGGATTTGGCCAGCCCTAAGAACCTGAAGGGAAAGGGCGGAGGGGGGTTCTCTCTCTGCCCCCGACAGCCCCGAGCTGGGTCGGTCCCTCAGACCTGGCCAGGGGCAGCCCATCCCCCGGCGCCCTTCCCCGGGGCATCCAAGGGCAGGCTCGGCGCCAGCCCCACCCCGCTCGCCACTGCCCGACCATCGTCCTCCCTCGGGGGGCCTGGGCAGGACAGGGACCCGGCTGTGGGAGGCCTCCAGATCTCAGGCCTGGCACACCGTTTAGCAGGCTGCTTCCTCCTCTGACGGGGGCCCAGCACACGCCCCAGGAGACTTGGCAGCCGCCCCCAGGGCTCTAGCCTCTGGAACTCGTCCCCTTGGAAGGGGCCTGGCCCAGGTGCCAGGTTCGGCTGGTCGGCCAGCCTCCTTTGGAGAAAGCAGGCAAGCCGAGCCAGGCTTGCAGTGGCCCTGGCGTGACACCTGCCACCTCAGGCAGAGGGCCTCCCGCGTGCCCTCCATGGCGGGTTTCTCCCCGGAGCCGTGGCCTGGGCACTAGGAAGGCCGGGCCTCCCCGACTCCCGGGAGGAGGGGCTAGCCCAGTTGCGCCCTGGCCCCCAAACCCTCTGGTGCCATCTGCCTGTCTCGGCACTTCTGACTCCACAGAGCCTTTCCTACATCTGGGCTGCCTGCCGTGGCAAAGTGCAGGCGTGGGGTGAGGCCATGGCTTTGTCTTTCCAGGAAAAAATGAGCCCCTGGCCGAAGCAGCAGGCCCAGGCAGAGCCTTGAGCTTGAAGCCCAGTAGGTCTGTGGCCCTCAGGGCCAGAGCCATGCTTTCAAGGCAGGGAAGCGGCCTGCAAGCTGAGTGGGAGTGGGGGAGGGGAGGGAGACAGCTGAAG